>NC_139697.1:61903782-62033782 GCF_964188405.1 Protomyctophum parallelum
GTAGGTATACCCACCCAGGGCAGGCCCAGCCTTTTCATGGTGTCGTTATTTTTAACGTAGGCCTAATAACTAGGCTATAATATATAGGCTAATTGTTAGCCTGAACAAGATGCCAAAACAGGATGAACACTGCAGGCGTTGAATGGAAATTAATGGATGACATTTATATATATATCTAAATGTATCACAAATAAAAACAAATAAATACATAAATAAATAAATATCGATATAAATGGCTTTCGATGCAAATCTATACCGGAAAATCCATTGTGTGCAGAAATGAATAAAACTAAATTGTGATAATAAATGTGTATATTAGCTTATTTGTGATTTGTGATTTGCGTATATATATAAGGGAGGGATCCTCTCACTTAAAAAGAGAGAATGTAAATGGGTCGAAATCTTGCCCATATGCACCCAAAATGTAAATCCTGGCTATTAGGCTATACCACGCTGCCCCAAATATTACAAATATTTCCATTTGTACACTATAGACCTAGGGCCACCAGACGTTGAGTAACAGTGGTATAGTATACTGTATATTATCCATGCATGCATAGCAGACAGACAGACTGTCTCTGATGATGCTCCGGGTGCGGAGGAGAGTGGCAGGCTGGCTGCTGATAGGGTTTGATGGGAGATGACGTCACGGGGTCTGAATAGGCAAGCGCACACACAGCCGCCCAGAGGTCTCATATTGTGCTGTTGGCGCTTAGACACTGACTGTAGCTCATCGCCGGGAAATGTGACACACGCTGACTGTATTTACATGATTTTTCTTTTCTTTTTCTTTATTAGCCTATATATTTCTCGGCGGTGAACTCATGCAAACCCGTTTTTTTCCCCTTCTTATTGATACGGCGTATTGATACATTTTACACATCATTCTTCTTGGATCATGGGACCTATAAGTTTGTCATTTTGATTCAGAAATGTCATTCCTGTTTGTTCAGCAGTTAAGCCGTCGTTCGGGGCTCTTGATCAAACATGGATGGTTGTCTTGTGGACCAGAAGAGCATTACATAATCTCACGGATCATGGTATAATTCTTGCCAGATTAATTTGGATTGAATACTAATTTCCGGATCATACAAGAAAGACTCAAGCAAGTGTCGAAGACCTGCAGCACACTGGGGAGGAAGCGCCACGCTGAGACTAACATAAATACAACCAACACACACTGGCTGGACATTTCCCAAACAATGGTTCACTGTGCTGGCTGCGAGAGGCCTATTCTTGATAGGTTTTTGTTCAAAGTTCTGGACAGTCCGTGGCACATCAAGTGTGTTCAGTGCTGTGATTGTAAATGCAATTTGACAGAGAAGTGTTTTTCACGAGAAGGGAGATTATACTGTAAGAACGACTTCTTTAGGTAAGGACCCGACGATCGAACCTTATACACTTGTGTAAAATGTTGGTGTCTTTCTTGCTTGTCTGTTGTTAAGCACAGTGCAATAAAAAAATAAAAATAAATTAAAGCTCATTAAGCTAGCATAAACCCTTGAATATTTGTGGTGGCTGGAATGGTTACCAATATCACTATCAGAGCAATTAAAACGAAAATATAAAAACGTTGGTGCTGGGCCTATAGCCTATTATGGCTTAATTTAAATGTGATTGATTCCGCTAAATTGTCCTTTGTTTACACCGTAGGACTGTCAACCTAGAAAGCCGCAAGGACTAAAGCCAAGGCTATTTATTTGATAATTGTGTACCGCCTATACCACCTTAAGTTCAATCAGACGCTGCAGAGCCGGCTATTTGCCGCCGAAGGTCGAGTGAAAATGTGATAAGTGGATTTGAATAATAAATCGCTTTGAATCCCTCATATCAAATCCTAGAACACAAGGCATGCATCGCTGTTATGAATATTCAAATTCAAATAAACCGTTGCAGCTGGCAATAGAAAAAGAAAAAGAAAAGACTCGGCCATGCACTTGTTATCTCAGAGAGGGATAGGCCTGTAATAGCAATTCAAAAGAACACGTGTAGAATAATGTATTGCATTTATTAGGCTACTCAACAACAACAACAACAACAACCCATAATTGGCCAATGCCAATAAAGACAAATAACAGTTTTTTTGTTTTCCTGCCGTGTAACCGTATAGGCTATATATTTTGTTGCTCTTTTCCACACAGGAGATTTGGTACAAAGTGTGGAGGCTGCGCGCAGGGCATTTCACCCAACGACCTGGTCCGAAGGGCGAAGAGCAAAGTGTTTCACCTCAACTGTTTCACCTGCGTGATGTGTAACAAGCAACTGTCCACGGGAGAGGAGCTGTACATTCTGGACGAGTTCAAGTTCGTCTGTAAAGAGGACTACCACAACAGCAACGGCAAAGACACCATCCTGCTCGCAGGTGATTTGACACGAACGACTAAATTGTGTATAGCTCTCTTGATGGACGAAAGGCACATGCTATTATGTAGAATAAATATTATTTAATAATGATGATGATAATGATAATAATATAGACCAAAATATATATTATTGGAAACATTAATGATATATATGATATAGCATGTTGACAACTAATATGCACCCGATTCCACACAATATAAACGGAGCTCCCTGACATCATTTGGTCAGTTCAAAGGAACGCTCCAAATCATTTTAACCGTGCAGTGCTCGATCCTGCATGTTTCAATTGAGTTGTTTTTGTTTTGTTCTGCTTAAAGTTCCGTTGTAATTTACCCTGACTTTTACAATGTAATGCGTAAAAAGGATGTATTTTGATTTGTATATTGAAGGCCTATTTGTAACCATGGACTACATTGAAAATGAGTGCTTAATTGTTTATTGAATGTAGGCCTATACATCCCGAGTATACAAATAAAGGTGACGATGATATTGTACAAACAAGCAGAAGGGGGCGGGGCGAGAGTATAGCCTATAAGCCTACTAACAGCATCCAATTAATCACAACAAGTCCTCTCACAACAACAAAAAAGTAAAATAAAAGGCATTTTATTCTTTTGTTTTCGAATTTTGCAGTCACGACGTGTAGTAGTGACCCCAGTATGTCTCCAGATTCCCAAGACGCGCATGGGGAGGACGACGGCAAAGAGGACTCGGAGACCCAGCTGGGAGGACACTCGTCCGACAAGGAGGCGGGCGTCAACAACGAGAACGACGAGCAGAGCGTGGGCGGCAAGCGGCGCGGCCCGCGCACCACCATCAAGGCCAAGCAGCTGGAGACGCTGAAGGCCGCGTTCACGGCGACCCCCAAACCCACCAGGCACATCCGGGAGCAGCTGGCGCAGGAGACGGGCCTGAACATGAGAGTCATACAGGTATAAACACACACACACACACACACACACACACACACACACACACACACACACACGCACACGCACACGCACATGCACACACACACACACACACACACACACACACACACACACACACACACACACACACACACACACACACACACACACACACACACACACACACACACACACACACAATACTGATTTATAGTTTGTCAATACATGCATGCATGCATGCAAGTATATAAGCTTTTTTTGTTTTATGTTTTCTTTTAGCTTTATACCCTGTATAACGTATGTATATAACGACACAATGTGACACAGCTGTTTACAAAATGCTGTACCCCCCCCAACTGTATATATATATATATATATATATACACACACACACACACACACACACACACACACACACACACACACACACACACACACACACACACACACACACACTCCCCATTTTCAACAGGCTTTCTTATATTTCGACACCTGCTTTGGCAAAATGGAAACGTATATGTTTTCTCATGCCAATAAAGCTCCTTTGAATTGAATTGACCTCTTTAAATCCCATAGCAGAACCTTAATTGAATTTGAAGGCTATATATATTTCCTGTGCTTCTTTCTATACAAACTGTTAATAAAGTATATATTCAATCACTCAAAAACTGCGGTCACACATATTTAATACATAATAATACAAATGAATTGGTGGACGTCACGTGCCTGCAGGTATGGTTCCAGAACCGGAGGTCTAAAGAGAGGCGCATGAAGCAGCTGAGCGCTCTGGGGGGAAGGAGACACGCCTTCTTCCGCAGCCCGAGGAGAATGAGGACGCTGGGAGACAGACTGGAGCCCGGAGAGCTGCTGCCCAACGGACACTTCTCTTACTATGGAGGTATATAACCCATTCTGACCTGAGATCAGATTCATACGAAGGTTTCCACTGGACACACACATGGTCTGATGAACCCATTCTGACCTGAGATCAGATTCTAAAAAATGTCAGTCGCTCTTCGATTTTTCAAAAATAGCAGACCTACACCCTTGTAGGTCTGCTATTTTTAAATAGCTAAAGCATAACATGATGCTGACACCAAAATGGGTGCCCGGTCAGAATGCAGGGATAAAGCAATTCATTAGATTGATAAACCTCATAACTAACTAATAGTAAACTTTGAGCAGTCTTATATCACTGAACATTATATGAACTTGCATAATGTGGACTAATACAGTGACTTACTGTCCAGATGCCGTTATGAGAGGACCATTTCAGTTTCATCCTCTTTTTAATAATGTCTTTTTTATTCCAAATAACCCTAACTGGGATGTTTTCTTTTTGTTCTTTCCTTAACAATGACTGCAGATTACCAGAATGAATACTACAGCCAAGGAGGAAACTATGAGTACTACCACGGCGGTCCCCCGTCCTCGCAGACGCCAGCAGAGCTGGGCTTCGCGCCCTCGTCCGTCCCTGCCGGCGCCCCATTAGTGGCGATAGACCACCACCACCACCATCCCGGGCACCACTGTCCTGGTGGAGACGTGCACTGTTACTCGGACATTATCGCATCCCACCACCACCCGGCAGACTCACCCAGCCCGGAGCCCAGTGGCGGGCCAGGCTCCATGCACAGCGTCTCCAGTGAGATGTGTGGGCCCGGCACGCCCTTCACCACGCTGTCCATGCAGAGCGAGAACGGATACGCCAACCAGCTGTCACAGCCCTCTTCAGAACTGAGCGAAGGAACGGTCTGGTGACATATGTAGTCTGATCGATGATGGGACAGCATTGGAACATGATGGAACTGCATTCTCTAAAAGGCAAAGGAACCCCTCATTTGTTTCACGGTATCATTGTTCAACTATTTATTTATTTATTTATTTATTTATTTATTTATTTATTTATTTATTTATTTATTTATTTATTTATTTATTTATTTATTTATTTATTTATTTATTTATTTATTTATTTATTTATTTATTTATTTATTTATTTATTTATTTATTTATTTATTTATTTATTTATTTATTTATTTATTTATTTATTTATTTATTTATTTATTTATTTATTTGATCGTTCGTTCGTTTATTTAATTATGCACTGTTGAGTATGTTGTTGTTTGCTTAATAATTGATATGCTGATTCAAATAATGGTCAGACCATGTTCAGTAATTGTTTTGAAAGTTATGGGCTTCATTGATCAAACAATATAAAAACATTGTGGGCTATACCAAAATCATTCTTAATACACAAATTAATTTCTCTCAATACTGGTATGAGATGCATGTATAACTCAGCATTGTTGCCTCTTTAAACATTTTATGTATATTGATAAATGAGGCCCATCACCATCATCCTCATCATCTTCACCATCATTCCTGTATTATGAAATTAAAACACATTATTATCCAGCAGATCAATACATTTGACCAAAAGCCTTTCTCAGGACCTGATAGTACAATTGGTGTGTTGGACATGTTGCTGTATATGATTTGATCGCCATCAGCAAAAGCTTATGCCTTCAGTAGAAATATTGAAGAAAGAAGCTGGATTCCCTATATATAACACTGACAAATAAAATGCATTTAAATTTAATTCAGACTCAGATTCAGAATACAAAGAAGACGAAATGTAGGCTGGAACAGTCAACTGTTTACGAAAAATGTACAGTACTTTCAGGGGTTTGGATATCAGCATAGCGTGAAACCTCGATTCAGATGGAGAAATAATTTAATGCAAGAAACCAAACTTTTGTATTTATTCTATTTATGTGGTTCCTCACTGTGCTATAGTTTGTATTATGTGTTCACATAAGAGAAAAAAAGAAACCTAGAAAATACAAATAAACAGTTGCCAAATAAAGACCACAGCACAAACACTGCAAGTGCTTTGCACCTTCAGTTGTTGAACACAAGAAATGCATAGCATTTGTAAGAGTGTTCAGAACTAGTTTTGATTCTTTGAAGTTGTTCCTTGTGAAAATAATTAATGGCAGATCGTTAAATTGAAAAATAAAATGATTTTTTTTGTCTTTAAATATGTTTATATACAGTACATATAGCCTACATTTAAACATTGATGGTCAGATATGCTACCAACAGCTTCATCGTTGACACGTCAAAGTTC
This sequence comes from Protomyctophum parallelum, assembly GCF_964188405.1. NCBI lineage: Eukaryota > Metazoa > Chordata > Actinopteri > Myctophiformes > Myctophidae > Protomyctophum > Protomyctophum parallelum. Next base: position 61,910,188 of record NC_139697.1, read on the forward strand.
ACGTGATATATTATGTTTGATATGGTGAGGCTTATATGACTATGTGACCACCAATGTTAGAAGACCATTCACTGTATAATAAAACATGGAAGAAACAAAGGATTCATTAAGATTTACTTGGAATATAGCGTCAAGTCAAGGGTGCTTCTCTTGCACTTTCACAGTATGTGCTATATCATCTAAGTTTATGACCCATTGAAATACAGATACATATTAGCCTATTCATTTTTAAATGTCTTTGTAAGAACACACTCATTTTCCAAATACACCAAAGTGTATCAGGGGATGCTTAAGAAAGCACGATAAATAGAAAGGAAATACATATTTTCATTATTTTGTTTGTCCTTGAAATGTGATGACGCAGCAGGCCTTAATTATATTAATTATCTGAGGTTTCACCTATTGTTATGCATAGATGTTTGTATTATTTTCATGTTAGGTTATTTAACTAATCCATTGGAATTATTTATTGACCATTTTGAAATTTTACTAGCAACTTTAAAATACCCTCTAAACATTATTCAATGGCTCTGGAGGAGAATGAAGGCTCAATACACTCAAACATGAATACATTATTTCGGACACATTTCAAAAAGTAATGTTATAAACATTGTTGTGCTAGATGTGCCATAGTAAAATTACCTACTAATACATAGACCATGATGCCCTATATTTAATGAAGAATTATCATTCCATTGTGAATTAACCTGAGCAATATAAATGTTTAAATTATTTGTCCCATTTACCTCAAGACCTTATGACTTTCAAAAGCCTATTTTGATGATTTTAACAGACTGGCAGCAATTTGTATATGAATATTGTTTTTCCTTTAGTTTTTTTAATCAGATGCAATATATCTGAATAAGCACTATCTTGTTAACATATTCTGATTGGTGATAATGTGTCCTGTCTGCACTATTCGCCTTACAGCCAACAGTCATGTTTTGATAGAAGGTAGACAAGAGTCACAAGACGTAGCTTAGTAGCTATAATCTATGTCCCAAACTGTTATTTTCAGGATTCAAAAACAGAAAATAATTTACAATCTTAAAATGTGCTGCACAATCTTTTGTGTGACACTGAAGTATGACAAAGTGGGCCATTAATTTACTACAAACCCCCCCGCCCCCCTAAAAAGTTAATATATGGATATTAGGCCTACAGCTAGGTTTCTGCCCAGCAGCAACAAATTCAAGGTGTCACATCAATATGGAACAACGTTTTTGCACTGGTTATGTATACTGTGGGATATAGTGCAATTGAAGACTGTTTGTATTGACCCCATTATTTATTGGTATATTTGCACAGCAGGGCAGACATTGAGTGTCTGCAAACAATAAGGAACAGCTTGTTCAATAGAACCGCCCCATGCCGACTGACTCAAGTGGTAAATTGAGGCACGTCTATTGACCGTTAAGACAAGCAAGTCAATGTGGTTTTCACAAATGGCAAAAAGGGATATACTATAGTATAGTGTGAATCAAAGAGACCCAAGCACCTGTTTAGAGAATCTTCAGAATAATCATTTATTTGATTGAATACTTTATTAACATGCTTATTAACAGTACAGTCAAAGGTTACGCTAAAAGCAGTGGCTCTCAACCAGTGGTCCTTGAGGGGGTTCCATGAGGTCCCCAGCTAAATGATGTAGAGTTGTTAACCATCAAGTGTAAAATTCTCAAGTGTATACATTATTGTTAAACAACTGCATTACTTAAGCTAATTCTACACAATAGAGAATGTAGAGGAATTGTTTTTTTATCGTTCTCTCTCCTATGGTATTCAGCATCAATACAGCATGGATATGTGGACATATTCTTTAGTTTTGGGTCTGAGAGGCTAAATGTCATGAAATGGTGGTCCGTGGCTCAAATGCAGAATAAATAATGGGCCTTGATATGAAAAGGGTTGAAAACCACTGCTAAAAGGATAACACTAAAAGCCCCAGGGGCTTGTTCCCATTGTGGTCCTTCATTGTTTAGTTTGATAAAGAGACATCTTGGGAAGGGCTTGTAAAGTCAATAATAAAAGGAAGTTGATACAGAAGAGTCTGGTGACCGAAGCATCAAACGCTGCATTGAGGTCATGGTGGGCAAACAGAGATGCTGCGGTTTGGTCTGATAGGTTCTTTACATTTGGTTGGCTTCAAAGCTATCTTGGTAATGGTATGTTTTTACTGCGTTGATCAGCTATAGCTAGCCTATACTTTCACTAGTAATTCAGATGAGAAACGAGAGTTGGAAATAGGTTAACGTTGAATATGTCATTTTAAACAATTCTGTGTGTTTTAATTACAGCTAGTTGATATGGATAGTAGCCTAAACATTTTATCGAAAGTGACAGGAATTTAAGTGTTTGTGGGCATGTTTTGGAACCATTGTTCTATCATATTTCTGTCAAATTGTTATTAGTGGCCCTTTTATGCCCATATAGGAAGTTGTGTGTCAGGCTTGCCCAAATATGGAGTCCAAGCCAGTCTATGACCTCAGTTATATGAAGTCAAATTGATGACGTCACAGTCACTGCATTAGCAAGCCCTGTTGTTGGTCGGGGCACCCGTTCAGCAGGGAAATGCATGGGCAGATATGGGGGAGATAGCGTCAAACTGTGCACGTTGCGTTCTCCCATGCAGGGAAACTCCTCGCTGTCAGGTGAAAATGCGACGGTGTATCGGGGGACACACGTGTTATCTAGAGTCTAGAGACCCTCCCCAAGCCAACATGTTGGGAATTGAAGACAAAATGGAGAAAAATGTGGAGAAAAGAAAAAGATAGAAATGCATGCAGGGTTGGACTAGCCTTGCTATTGCCTGGTGATTTCACTCTATAGACTGTCACTGTCACTAGAGTAACAAATTGTTATGCACACCGCGGCCATCTTGCCATATAAGTTAATGGCAGGGTGGCCAATTAACTTTGGCATTGACAGCCCATACATCCAAACAGAAAAGTCCTGATTGTATTAAATAACATCAAAGTGTTCATTTAATATAAATCCACTGTAGACATGTTATGAATGAGATACTTTCTGTCCTTGCAGGTGTTGGAGTTTGGAAGTGCTTGTTGGATATCACTCAACAGCCCATGGGTACCACCTGTTTTGAATTTGCACATAATGCAGGAGGTAGCAGGACGTTGTTTTACTGAAAACGAGCGCTTCCTAACTCTGATGGCAAAATGTCACTTGCAACCAGCTAATAGGAGATGGATCTACTTTTTACCATTAGATGTTTCACACAGATTTGCTATAGTAGATGTTTCACACAGATTTGCTATAGTAGATGTTTCACACAGATTTGCTATAGTAGATGTTTCACACAGATTTGCTATAGTAGATGTTTCACACAGATTTGCTATAGTAGATGTGTCACACAGATTTGCTATAGTAGATGTGTCACACAGATTTGCTATAGTAGATGTTTCACACAGATTTGCTATAGTAGATGTTTCACACAGATTTGCTATAGTAGATGTGTCACACAGATTTGCTATAGTAGATGTGTCACACAGATTTGCTATAGTAGATGTTTCACACAGATTTGCTATAGTAGATGTTTCACACAGATTTGCTATAGTAGATGTTTCACACAGATTTGCTATAGTAGATGTGTCACACAGATTTGCTATAGTAGATGTTTCACACAGATTTGCTATAGTAGATGTTTCACACAGATTTGCTATAGTAGATGTGTCACACAGATTTGCTATAGTAGATGTGTCACACAGATTTGCTATAGTAGATGTTTCACACAGATTTGCTATAGTAGATGTTTCACACAGATTTGCTATAGTAGATGTTTCACACAGATTTGCTATAGTAGATGTGTCACACAGATTTGCTATAGTAGATGTTTCACACAGATTTGCTATAGTAGATGTTTCACACAGATTTGCTATAGTAGATGTTTCACACAGATTTGCTATAGTAGATGTTTCACACAGATTTGCTATAGTAGATGTGTCACACAGATTTGCTATAGTAGATGTTTCACACAGATTTGCTATAGTAGATGTTTCACACAGATTTGCTATAGTAGATGTTTCACACAGATTTGCTATAGTAGATGTGTCACACAGATTTGCTATAGTAGATGTTTCACACAGATTTGCTATAGTAGATGTTTCACACAGATTTGCTCTATAATAAGAACAATATACTACTAGTGAAATAAAGGAAAGACAAATGGTTGGACCAGATCTCCCAAATGGAGCAGGATCTCCATCTCCCAAATCAGCCTGCGATGGACTCCGGCAGGCAAAAGAAAACTACTCATGAGAGCCAAAATGACCTGGGGCAGAACTGGGGCGAGGCACAACACATTGCCAAGGATAGGAAACGATGGGCGTAGCTCATTGTAGCCTTATATCCCACAAGGGACCAAGAGGATTAAGTTGTAAGTCTTCAGATTTGGGTTTTGTTAGCCTTTAGTAATTCAGCGTAGCAGCCTAAAGTAACCAGTTAAAACTATTTTAGCTATACTGTGCCAAATTTGAAATCTGCTGGACTATACCTTCCTACAAATTCCAAACGGATGTAGATTACAAACATGTAAAGGTTATACCTGTGTTTGGTGTTGCTCAGCTGTGAAAGTATGAAAGGGGAGATATTGATCATGGAATCTTGGTTACCTCCAGTGTTGCAATCGCATGATCAGAAAGTATAAACAAGCAAGCCATGCTAAAAAGAAAATTCAATTATTCTCAGGAGTTGGAAAATTGTTGGAAAATAGTCACCATTAGTTCTAATGTGGTTTCATACATTTTCACTTTTCAGTAGATTGAGGTTTGTTTTAATTGTGTTGGGGTAATGAATTAAAATGGTCTGCAACTCTGCATCGTCCCCCTTGTTGAATCTCCAATTTAACCACATTAACCCTAACCTCGCATCACCAGGCTTTCCACCGCCTCGGAGGAAAGCCTGGTCTCTGTTTCAAAAGTCCGTATGATCCGGGCTGGGGCCGGATGATGTGGTTACGTCATGTTGTAGTATTGTTTTGTAGTCGCCAGACAGGAGGAAGCGGAAGCGGAAACTTCCTTTTCCCTCTCAATAAAAGCTCTCGCTTACGAGAGCTTTTATTGAGAGGGAAAAGGAAGTTTCCGCTTCCGCTTCTTCCTGTTTGTTGTAGGCAAACCATTGCCTACAACATGACGTAAGCATATCATCCGGCTCCAGCCCGGATCATATACCGAAATGAAATGGTGCCCAGGCTACATTAACCCAACGTCCCTAATACAACATGTCATTTGTTTGTAGATCACTTATTTTCGGGCTGTGAAGAGATTTGGTGTAGAGGCAAAAAAGACCCTTAGCCACTTTTCTTTGGGACCCTTGGTTACCATTTCTGTATTTTTTGACGGTGGTGTCAAACGCTTGACACCAAATAACATGCAATATATCATCTAAAATATTCAATACAAAACCACGCAGTGTCACAGATTAACATAAAAACACGACTAAAAGCAAAGCTCCCACAGTGCAGTCCCAACATAGAAAGGAGGCCGTGTATCAGGGCGGACATACTAGAACATACTGTAAAACAAAGAGGAGAGCAAACATTATTTAACAACCCATTCTGACCTGAGATCAGATTCATACGAGGTTTTCCACTGGACACACACTGGTCTGATGAACCCATTCTGACCTGAGATCAGATTTAAAAAAATGTCAGTCGTTCTTCGATTGTTCAAAAATAGCAGACCTACAAGCTCGTATCGCGCCACTCGGTGGCGCGATATGAGCTTGTAGATCTGCTATTTTTCAATAGCTAAAGCATAACATGCATGCTAACACCAAAACGGGTGCCCGTTCAGAATGGGTTAATAATCACCAGTCTAGCACCTGCTGAACCTCAAATGCCAATGACTAATAAGTCAAATTAACATAAAGCAAACTAAAAGGTAAAATGAAATAACAGCGGAAAACTGTGGCTGGACTGGTCCCTTTAAGGAGACAGACATGGACATGGACAAACATTCATTATTTGCCAGCCCCGAGATTACAACATAATGCACACTGGCCATACAAGAAAAATACAGGATAGCATTAGACGAGGCTATTCTGTGCTGCTAAACAAAGCTTAAACTATGAGCTTCGGCCTACCGTAATAAGTCCTCCTTCTCCCTGCATGAGAGGAAGATCAGCATAGAATCAAACTGTTTCTCTACTGGGATGCATTTACCTGATCATGTGACTAGGTCAGGCGCAGTGAGTGCACCATTCACCCACAGGAATAACATTGCAAAGCACATACTCCTTCAAGATGATCAATTTAGGCTATGGCTATAGCAAGGAAACATCAGTGACAGAGGTTTTAATCAATGGTGTTGACCAACTACAATAATGTACTCTCGTCTACATTTTTCTTCCATTTCAAAATATATTATTTTTGTCAGCCTACAACTGCTGTGCAACTGCTTGTTTCTTTTCTGTTTGAAAGAGACATGGCTTGCAGTTGATCAAACTAATCCTTCTTTATCCAACTGTGATTAAGACATAGATTTGCAAGTCAAACACAAACCAGCCAATCAATTTAAACCTAGCTGACACTGATTATTGCATTAAGCTCTTAGGTAGATCACACAGTTAGAATATGTTTGTGCTGTAGGACGTTATATTGTGGTGGCCACTTGGTGGGACAGGGTCTCGCCTACTGTTATTGAGGTTGCATTGTCACCAGTCGCGCATATGGCACAGAATAGGCTAGTAAGCTCAGTTTGCTGCAGAGCAGATGTTCACAAATATCATTTTAAGCATTGTTGATAGTGAAGTCAAAACCTTTACAGAATGGACATTTAAAATTGTTAGGCAACTCAGCTCCTTTGTAGCAGAAATGAAAAATAATCAAGCCTTCATATAAGCCAACGTGAGAGATGTTGTTTGGCCTAGGGGGTTTGCCTATTAATAAATCAGAAGCAAATGAATAAATTAATAGCATATTAAATCCTATGGAGATGGAACACTTACACCTGTGGACATTGTCGTAAAGTTGTTATTCCTGAAAAACATTCTATTGCATTTTTGAGATAGAAATCTCTTGAAGCTTTTGAATGAAATATTATATGAAGTTAGATTTACTCTTTGTTGTTTGCCTTTTCGTAGTTGATCGATTTGGCCTGAGTTCTCTAATTTGATTTCTTTTTTCTTTATCTTCTTCTTTTTTTTCCCCGCTCGAGGCTTCCACTTCCTTCATGAAAATCACTCACATACACAATTTTATAATCAATGCCCACAGTAATAGGATTCCTCTGGCCATGGGCAATTAATACAGTTTCTTTCCTTTTTTTCCCTTCTTGTGCTGATCTCAAAGCTACGAGACATTGGCTTCTCCTCATTTGCATATTTATTGCATTGGACTCAAATCTGGCGAGTGATTGATGTGGAGCCTGCCTCCTGAATTTTTAGCGGTCCATTATTATGAAAAGAAGGGAGGGGGCTGAAGCATGTCAGTGTACTTTTGATTAAGCCATTCTGACCTGAGATCAGATAAAAAAAAATGTCTTCTACATCCTGACAGTTTTCATTCTGACCTGAGATCAGATTCTAAAAATGTCTTCTATGTCAGTCGCTCTTCGATTTTTCTAAAATAGGTGTCGCGCTACGAGCTTGTAGGTCTGCTATTTTTAAATAGCTAAAGCATAACGTAATGCTGACACCAAAAGGCGTTCCCGCCCAGAATGGGTTAAAGTTGAAGAGGACAGAATCATAAGGGTTCCCCACCTACTTTCTCATTCCTACACTGCACGAATTGGGCGGCAGTGTAGAGAATATCTTTGCCATAGTTCAATAAGCTACTATAATAAGACTTATATTAGATATTCCTGATTCTAGATCGGATTAAACGACCAAATAGATGTCACTACTACATAAACCAATGTATAATGTAATTTAAGAACGCTGTGAAAGGTTCGCTGCAAAGTGCTTTATAGGGAGCAATGGATAAATAAAAATAAAATGCACAGAAATAATGTGATTATAGGATTACTTACACAAATCACAATTATCAAGAGGTCTCTTGAGTGCACACAACTTGAGCGTGAGAATTTGTTGGTCTGAGTATGTGCATACATCAATCAATTATGTGCATACATCAATCATGTGAAATACCTCGCTAGCATCAATGCTGGGGCAGACATACTAGCAAGAGGGTTTCAGAAGGCCCTCAAGCAACAGATGTGAGGAGGTGGAAATTGAAGGGGTAAGGTGGTTGTCAGGTATAGGCTATGCTTTAATTGGGTCCTGAGTCTAGACCTAAATACTGAAAAACATGCCTATAGCGAAAGCCTGAAGCTGATTCCAGACGGAGGATATGTTTTTACTGTATAATAATAGATTGACAGGTTGTATTGTTGCATTCTGTGAGTGGAGAGTTCAGGTGAGTTTTGGGGGACTCTATGGGGAGTATGCAAATCGGCAATAATGGCCTGTCCATATGTTTTTGAGGGGCGCTAGCCCCTACAATGCCCAGCTTTGTGTGTTTGTGTGTACCCCGATATTGATGATTTGATTGGCTGAGCAATGTGTGTACCCCAATGAACCCCACCATAGCGACGATTTGATTGGTGGAGCATGCCCAGCTTTCTGTGTCTGTGTGTACCACGGAAGTGAGGACAGAAAAGTGAGGTCGCCAATTGTCATTGGCCGGAATGTGATGATGTATGATGATAACACAAGTGTGATATTTGAGGGGCGCTAGCCCCTCCTATATATTCAGCTATTAGTGTAGATTTGACCAGCATTAGAGGAGGACCAACCAGGGCCCAGTATGCAAATATACTGTAGGACAGGCTTACTGGCCCATAACCAACCAGGGCCCAGGACGTGTGTGACGTAGCGGGCTGATTGTAGGTCTAACCAATAGAGTCTGTTTGAGTCTTTTTGTAACCGCCCCTTGGGGAAACAAATCAAAACACAGAGAAGAACCAGACAAATATTCACCCAGTGATATTAGTATGGCATTGGCTACGCGAGGCTATAATTAAAGTGCCTTAATTCCTTCCTTTTGTAAATACTTGATACTCAATCAATATATGCATCCAAACACTCCACAGCACCAGAGGGAGCAATAACCATGATCTGGTACCACCATAGGGGTACCTCAACAAACAAACATGGTCAAATTCTCATTCTACTACTCTGTCACCAAGATGAGTTATGTGCTATTAAAGGATCTTTAAGGATCTTTATTAAAGGATCTTTCCAAATTACTGTAGGCTACCACGTGCTGACTAATACTGCAATCAATCAATCAATCAATCAATCAATCAATCAATCAATCAATCAATCGTGTTTCTGGGTGTTTCTAAGAATCTGATATAAACACTACGTATGTGTTTGTACCAGCTCAGCTCTGGGCAGTAAGCTGTTACAGCACTAACTGAATACGATGCTTTAACTTCAGTATCTTAATTGAATCTAAGCAGGCAACAGCTTCATTTGATGTACATTAACTTGTAAGGGAGGTGATTTTGCAGACCAAAATGTTTCAAAGCGCATACATTTCATAGGCTAGGTTAATACATTACATACATTATACAGACAAGCAGTGGTTTCAGCAGTTTTGGATTATGGCTGGGATCAACCATGCTTCTCTCTCCTCCTCCTGAGCTGTCACGTTATCTGGATAGCACACTGTTTATCTAGAGGGTTACATCTGGACTTTATGGATTCACCTTGTGCACTACATGACAGAAATCATTCTCTCTCTCCCCCCCTCCGTCCCTTCTCCCTTCCCCCACCTCTCCCTTCTAATGTGAGCTGTTGCCGAGTCTGAAGACCACCACCACACATCTTAAATAGTCAAGGACTTATTTGATAATGAAGAAATTCACGTTAAAGATGGTGTGCCTTCATTTTTTCTACCCTATAACATGATCATCTGGCATTAGTATTATATAAGGAGGAAGTTGTTTTTCTAAAAAGTGTGCAGAATTCTATGTCGACACGCCCACACCAGTTCATTCATTATGCCTGGTTTTCCTGGTGGGTGGTGAATGATCCACCTGAACATAAGCCACACCCACAGCTGTTGTTGTATGATAAAGGGAAGGGGTTAGGGGAGGGGATGATATTGTGATGTCACTATAACACTGTTTTTGGCACGTTTGACTGTTAAGTCAAATACAAAGGGAAGACATCATTGCACATAACCTCATAAACACATGAAAAACTGGATAGAAAATACAAAAATCATCCATCATTAAGTTTTGAGCAGCACCTTAGTAACACTGTATGATACTTTTCGCTACCCAGTCAGTCGCCAGACAGAAATGTTGGCAATGAGTGTTTTTGAAGCAGAGAAATTCTGTTTGATCATGAAATCCTTCTCGAGTATATAGTGTGTTTACGATTGTTGGTATGATTGGAAGGAAGCCTTTACCACAAGACTGTTGGATATGGCACGACGCTGTGTCTCATGGAGCACAATGATTTCCCTGGTTGGTTGCCTTTGTCCTTCATAGCCAGAGGACACTGGCTACAAATCCTACCATTCCAAAGACCCTATGAAAGGCAGTAAACGGACATTTCCATAGGGAGTTGCGGCTCTCCACGCTCCAGTGATATGCCTGTAATGCATGCATTTTAATGTGACTAACCTCTCAAAGTGGGCCAGTGCTGAACTGATGTTTGCATTCAGGCAAACTCTTTTAGTCAGCAAGTCTGCACTGACTGTGTGTGTGTGTGTGTGTGTGTGTGTGTTTAGATGCCTACAGTACAATGTATAGGTGTGAATGATGCTGACTATACTACTAGAATATCAAGGACTTTCTCCATACTACTTCATACAGCTTAGGTGGAACCATTGGCAATAGGGTGCAGGATAAGCATCACTAAAATGCAGTCATTATCATTATGCAGCCTTCAGTCAATTAACTGAAGTTCAATTTAGGCCCTTAATTCAAGCAATTTGTTCCACTTTTACCAAATTAATGTTCTTCTTTTATAATGTCTTTGTTTGTTTGGTGCCTTCATTTTTATGTTTGCATTTCCATTGTAATTAGGGTCTTGTTTTTGTCCTCCCTTTTTCTCATTGGCTCCCATGATGAACTAATTGACAAAGTTTAGTTTTGTCTATTAGTTCAGGCCCACAGGGCTGGAACCCTGTTTTTCAATCTATTGTTCATTTTGTGTGTACCGTATTTGTATAATGTGTTTCTCTCTTTTTCTCTCACTATCTCTCTTATTGCGTGTGTGTGTGTGTGTGTGTGTGTGTGTGCGTGTGTGTGTGTGTGTGTGTGTGTGTGTGTGTGTGTGTGTGTGTGCGTGTGCGCGTGTGTGTGTGTGCGTGTGTGTGTGTGTGTGTGCGTGCGTGCATGCATGTGTGCGTGTGTTGGGCTGATAGAACTATAGTCTGTCCTATGTAGGCCTACTGTCTCCATATCCACCTTTTTCCCGTATCAATAATTTGCCTGTAAAAAACAAAAATACTACATTTTTGGGGTGCGAGTGCATAAAAGAAAACCTGGGCGAGTTGGGTGTTGTGGTTAGCAGCAGAGTAGGCGGGGGTAGCCCATTCACAGGGAGATGACAGGCATTCTAAATAGGGTAATGACTTCTCAGTGGCCTAGCCCTGCCACACTCGGCCCGCCCTTCCCGCGTGGAGCCGGCTGCCTCCCCTCATTTCCATACCAATCAATGACCTACAGTAATAACAGTGATGTATGTGCCACAAAACGCAGCACACTGGCCGCTGACCTTTCCCACAATCCCGCATTGGGCAACCTCTACCATCAGCCCCACCATTCACCATTCACCTCCTCCCTCTCCCTCCTCTCTCGCGCTCCACCGCTGCATTTCATAGCTGGCCTGACGGTCGCAGCTCGCCACACTCCAGTGCCTCTATGAATGCTAATGTCAGGTCGGGGGGGAAAAAAGCGGAGGAGAAAAGAGCTGCCGCCTGGCCAACAGAGAAATCTCACCTGGTCTGCACTGCACAGGTTCATCCATCCATACAGCTTGTTATTGTGCATACTACTGCTCACGTTTTATAAAGTCTAATTCTAATTGTGGCTTATACCTTATACGACAGTCTCATCCCCTATTAGGCTACATACAGCACAGTGTGTGAATAGGCTAGATAGAGACATTCCCTAAAAGTTTGTGTTGTTGTCGCTGTTGCTGGACAGACAGCAAAAATGCAATATGCAAAATAGAATATCAACTAGAACTGCACTCTGTCGAGTGCATACTTGCTTGTTGCACACTAGTAGGCCATAAATGGCCAACAAGTGCGCAAGCAGAGCGCGCAAGTACTTTCGACCGCTGTGAACTGTTAAATCTCAGTATCTCTGTGAAGGAACGTTTTAAATGTATAATCATTAGGTGTAACTATTTGCTACCTACCTACTTTATGCATATAAACACCTAGTATTATTAAGTATGGTTCAAGTTTCTATCTATATAAGAAATACAGTTTTATTGATGTAGATATATTCTGGATCCCTTTTTAGTTTTTTAAAGAAAAATAAATCATTGATATGTGATGAAAAAAAGGTATATAAACTGAATTAAAATATGTTATACAGTATAATTATTCTGTAAACGGTGGAATCTCAATATCTCTGTGAAGGAACGTTTGAAATGTCTAATTATTAGGTGTAACTATTTGCTACCTATCTACTTTATGCATGTAAACACCTAGTATTATTAAGTATGGTTCAAGTTTCTATCTACAGTATATAAGAAATACAGTTTTATCGATGTAGATATATTCTAGATCCCTTTTTAGTTTATCAAAGAAAAATAAATCATTGATATGTGATGATTTTTTTTTTATATAAACTGAATTAAAATATATTATACAGTAGAATTATTGTATTTGTAAAGGCAACTTTTCAAATAAAGGATGCCAGTGAGGGATATGGTGTGAAGCTCTTTCCAACGCGTGGTGATGATGACAGTAAATCAGGTCGTCTCGTTGAGTGCATTTAAAAGGTTTTATTTTTGCTTGCAGGGTGGATAAGGCATAACATAAACCGGGTATTTAACTTAAACTTAAACAATACCTCGTGATGCAAAATAAACAAAGGATAACTCAAAACAACTGAAAACAAAACAAAACACGCACGGTTGAAAAACTGTGTGGCTTCCCTGTGGCGTTTCCCAAAATCCCTGCTGCCGTGCACCTGTGACACATACAAGTAGGCTGTGCCTGTGATTGACTGAACCCGCCTATTCCCAGGTTGTCATAGCAACTTCACCACAAATTAACCACAGAATAAAATGATCAAATTGGCTACAACACTCCGGCCCCTAATTGTTACTGTATGAAAACATAACAATTCAACAAATACAAAACATTGTAGCCAAATAAATAGTCCACGTCAGTGTTCAATGTTCATGTAGTTCATAATGTTCGTGTAGTTCATGTATGTATGTATGCGTGTATCCAATAGGGTTGGTAACCCCAGTAGTAGAGAATGGGTTTCAGTCTATTCAGCTTCCAATAGAAGACAGATCTTTGTGATCGGTCGCTCCAGGACGTTGTACTTGGTCCGGACTTTCACAGACCGCACAAGTCCATGTCTGTCAGGAAAGGTCTGCCCAACAGCCAGGATCCACAAGGCGCATTAGAGTCTGCTACCATGACGACGTCTCCTGCGACGAAGTTCCTCTTGTCCCTTGGCCACCGTTGCCTCTCCTGCAACAGTGGTACGTACTCACGAATCCATCTGTGCCAAAAAGATTGGCGAGGAATTGAACTTGCCTCCATCGCCGTTTGGAGTACGAGTCATTTTTGTTGAAAAGCCCAGGTGGTAGAGAAGGTTTGCCTTTCAACAAGAGAATGTGATTAGGAGTCAATGGTTCGAGATCATTTGGATCCTCTGAGGTTTTTGTAATGGGGCGGTCATTCAATATGGCTTCCACTTCGCACAGGAGTGTTTGTAGTCCTTCATCATCCAGATGTTGCTGATGAAGAATGGAGTTCAACACCTTCCTGACCATGCGAATGACCCTTTCCCACACTCCTCCATGATGGGATGCAGCTGGAGTATTGAAGCTCCACTTCACTCCAGAATGAAGTAGTGCATTTGAGATTTTCTCCTGGTTCAGTTGAGATAGAGCTTCTCTCAGCTCACGTTCTGCATTGATGCAAGAACTGGTGTCCAATGAATAGGCCATTTCCAGATGGACTGCCCGACTGGCCATGCAGGTGAAGATGACTCCATAGCGTTTGATGAGGCTGCGGCCTCTCTTCACCTCAAACGGTCCAAAATAGTCTATGCCAACATTTGTAAATGGCGGAAGGTCAGCTTGCAGTCTTTTTGGCAAATCTGCCATCTTTTGTTCACCTAGCTTTCCCCTGTTTCGTCGACAGACAACACAGGAAGTGAGGATCTTTCTGGCAGCAGCATTTGCTCTGGTGCTCCAGTATTGTCGACGAAGTCCAGAAAGTAGATGATTTCTTCCACAGTGTCCCAGCTGTTCGTGTATGTGGCGTAAGATGAGAGTAGTGATGTGTTGGTCCTTAGCAAGAATGACTGGATGTTTTGTGTCATCAGGCATTGCTCCTTTGCTAAGCCTTCCTCCCACTCTCAAGAGCCCTTGCTTTAGCACCGGATCAAGTTTGTAAATGTGGCTGCTTTTCTTCACTCCAGATGTTCCTCTTTTCAAAGCAGTGATTTCATCACTAAACTTGTTCATTTGACAGTGTTGAATGATGGCACTTTCAGCCGTGTCAATATCTTCAGGACATAAGGTGTGACCACCCATTGTGGCTCTGAACCTCTTCATGTCCTCTTCCACTTTGTTATTTTGTTGAGTTGGATCAAGCCCGCTGCTGGACAGAGAAGCGTGCATTTGTTTTCTCTTTTGACTCAGCAACTGCAACATCTTCCTCAGTTGGAGAAACCACGCAACTGAGGTTTTAAGCCTTTTCCACGAAGAGAAGTAGGTTATCAGTTGATCGGTTGCATTTGGTGCATCGTTGATGATGACAGCATTAACTGAGACCTCTCCTCTGACCTCTGGGTCCTCACTGCTGATGGAACTTGAATCCACGATGTTAAGAGGCCATTCCTCTTCACTCTTGGACAGAAACTCCGGGCCATGGATCCATCTGCTGCAAGTGTTGGCAATCTGCATACATTTTAGATCTATGGACATTTCTGGCTTGTCTGCTGTTGATTTCTCATTGAAGTCATGATTGTATTGCTTGACCAGCAATTCCTCTATCTGAGCAATGGAGATGTGATTGGCTGTGATAGTGGGGCAGCTAATCCCACTCTCGTTGTCTCCTCTCAATGGTCCGTTGACAACCCATCCCAATAGGGTTCTAACAGCATATGGTCCTTTACCCCTGCTGTTTATCACTTCCCATGGTTCCATTGCTTCTGGAGAGTTCGTTCCAATTAACAGCTCCACCTCAGCATCAATAGCAGGAATTTCCACAGAGTTCAAATATGGCCAAGCATACAAGTCTTCCTGTCGTGGGATGTTATCACGAGTCACAGGCATCTTACATTGGGTGTATACATCAGGCAGCTCAATGTAGGTGTCACCATTTAGTGCAGCGACCGCTAGTCCTGAGATGACATGACTGTTGACAAAACTTTCTTGGTTCATTGTTTTCATTAGGAATCTAGTGTTCCTTCCTCTCACATTTAGCTTCCTCATCAGGTGCTCAGAACAGAAAGTGGATGAACTGCCGGGATCTAGGAATGCATAGGTCTTTATAATTGTGCTGCCTTTCTTTGCCTTGATCTTCACAGGCACAATGGACAAGACGCAATCCTGTGCTCCGGCCCCTATGTGACCACAAGTCTTGGAAGTGGTGGCTTGATTTATTCTGTTTTCATCCTGTGTGTCATCTTGATGTGATCTCATTTCCTTCCATTCCCTTTCATGGATATGAAGAATGGTAGGGTGTTTCAGGTTACATACCTTGCACGACAGCCTACTATGGCACTGTGAACGTACGTGCCCGACAGACAGACACCCAAAACATGCACCCTTCTTTTTTAGAAAGTCAATTTTGTCGCAATGCTGCTTCTTCTCCATCTGGGGGCACACTTCCAGTCTGTGGCCCTCTTCACACATCAGACAGGATCCTCTTGTTGGTTTATCAGGTAAGTCTCTCTCTTTTTGATTTTCATAATTCACAGATGCCACAGACGTAGCAAAACTGCTTCCTTTCTCCTGGATGTGTCCCTGTGATGCTCTATTTCCAATCTTCAACTTTGACAGTGGGACAGCTGTGTCTTGAATGTCCCCATATAGTGGATCAGAAGCAATGGACACTTGTCTCTCAATGAATTTGACAAAGTCACTGAAACCTGCTCGACAGTGACGTTTCTCCTGATGCTCAAAAGCAATGTTTCTCCATTTTTCTCTCAGTTTGTATGGTAACTTCATAATTATTGCACGTATGTTTGATGGCATATTCATCTCCGACATATAGCTGATGTCCTCCATGGCATTACAGCAGATGCGTAGAAATAAAGAAAATGCTTGTAAAGCCTTGATGTCCTCTGATTTCACAGGTGCCCATCCAAATGCTCTCTCCATATATGCAGTGGCTATTTTCTGCTCATTTCCAAAGCGTTCATGTAAAAGCATCCTGGCCTTTTGATACCCCCTGTCAGATGGCATGTGTTGGCAGCTCTTCACCAGCTCTCTAGGTTGCCCTCGAGTGTACTGCTCCAGGTAGTATAAGCAGTCCACATTGCTAGCAGCTTTTCCTTCCACTCCATGTTCAAAAGCTCTAACAAAGGTGTTGTACTCGAGAGGGTTTCCATCAAAGATCGGTATATCCCTGGGGGGTAGTGAGAGTGAGGATTGCTGTTGCACTAGTAACGCTGTGATGTTATTTTGCTTTTGCATGATTGTGAAAATATTGTCTTGGTTCTCACTGTGTCGGTTGGATTGCTGTGGTGGATATACAGTGTGATGTAGATGTTGAGATCTTTGTGGCATGCTGTCTTTGTCCTCATTGACTTGGTTCTGTTGTTGTGGTGGATATGCAGTGGAATATGACTGCTGAAACCTTTGAGGCATGCTTGGTTTGTGATTTGGAGCATATAGTTTTGTTCTGGTTCTTTGTGAAATGGTTTCCTTGGGCTGTGCTCCTGTTCCAATTGGCATTGTGGCTGCAGTATTGAACAGACTGTATGGCGCCTGCAGCTGCTGAGACTGTAATGGCATGGCTTTGGCAGCTCCTGTGGCTGGATTGGACTGGTTGTATGGGTTCTGATGTGATAGAGTTGAGTTTTCAGCTTTTCCGCCACCTGTTGGTGGAAGACTGTATTGACGGCTTGAGGTTTGTGGAACAAATTGCACAGCAGAGGGGTTAAGAACAGACTTTGATTTTGACAGATATGAATTCATTCCATCTGTGACTCTACTTTCAATGTCAGACCCTCTGTTCCTGAGGACAGTCACCTTGGCTGTCTGAGCAGCAATTTGACTTTGCACTTCAAGCAATTCCATTCTTTTCCTTATTTGTTCCTCCATGGCTTCCAGCTCATGCTTTTCCTTTAAGGCAGCCTCCATAGTCAGGAGTGCAGCCCTTTCAGCCTCTGCCATGATGCATGCATAGGCAGTTGAAGACACAGTGTGTCTAGAGCTCCCACGTGACACATTTGATTTGCCGGTATTAGAAACACTGTCACTTGGCCCAATATTATCCACATCCTCATTTCCATTTGACACAGCATTGTTATTTGAACAGTCATTAATATTCAGAACCTCATTTGCATGTGACACAGTATTGTGATTAGAACCATGATTGAACACAACCTCATTTGCATGATTTGACCCATCAGTGTTATTTGGCTCACCCACAGCCTCATTTGCATTGATTGACACGTCATCATTGATTTCATCATCATGTGTGGGCATGCATTGCTCCCTGTTTGCAAGCACCCATTTTTCCATTTTGTCAATTATTTCATTTACATTGTGCATATGACCCTGAAACCATTCATTTTGTGTAAACATTTCATCATCAGGCAATACAGGCTTTAGTGATTCATGCAACCTTGTTGTTTCCCCACACATTTTCCACAACATTTCATGTTTGATTTGTATGATAGAGACATTTTCGTTTGAATCCATCATTTGATCCAATTCCTTAGCCATTTTGCACACTCTCTTTAATCCAGCATTCCTTTCCTTTTGTAATGACATGATTTTTGCCTCCAGTGCTTTATACGTGGGTTTAGAAAGCCTTTTACCAAGTTCAGTCTCTGTTTCAGTTTGACTGACAGCTGGATTAATTTCCTGATTTCCCACGTTACTCATCTTTGTTTATCAATCGGCGGAGTCTTTGTTTAGAGTTACTCGGGATTTTCCTGTATCCCGTTGCGCGAAGGCCACTCCTTCCGCAACTTGTATTCATTCATAAATAAAGTCTCACCGTCGCTTTGATGTTTGTTGGTCCGCGTTCCAATGCGGGCTGTTGTATCGTGAAGAATGAGTCGGCAAGAAGGCAGTGAATGGGGCGTTGTCCTTTCGTCAGTTCCGTGTCCATCCGTCTTCAAACGATTTTGTTTGGAAGCTAGTTTTTCAACTTTATGTAAAGGCAACTTTTCAAATAAAGGATGCCAGTGAGGGATATGGTGTGAAGCTCTTTCCAACGCGTGGTGATGATGACAGTAAATCAGGTCGTCTCGTTGAGTGCATTTAAAAGGTTTTATTTTTGCTTGCAGGGTGGATAAGGCATAACATAAACCGGGTATTTAACTTAAACTTAAACAATACCTCGTGATGCAAAATAAACAAAGGATAACTCAAAACAACTGAAAACAAAACAAAACACGCACGGTTGAAAAACTGTGTGGCTTCCCTGTGGCGTTTCCCAAAATCCCTGCTGCCGTGCACCTGTGACACATACAAGTAGGCTGTGCCTGTGATTGACTGAACCCGCCTATTCCCAGGTTGTCATAGCAACTTCACCACAAATTAACCACAGAATAAAATGATCAAATTGGCTACAACAGTATTACTTATTGTAAATTGTCAATTGTTTTAAATGTATTTCATCTTGGACTATAGTGATATTAATACTAAATCATGATCAGAGTAATATGTGTCTCTAACTTCAATTTCTGTAATAATACTTTCACATTTTGTTAAAATATACATGATCTAAAATACTTCCGTAATCTGTAGTTGGATTTGTATTTAATTGTTTAAAGCCTAATCTTGACATGTAGGTCTTTATACTTCTATCTTTCTCAGTATTATGGTCTTCATTGAAATCTCCTATTATCATAATTGCAGAAGTCGGAGATGATAGATACTTTACCATGTTTTCGAGAAATGTGTTTAATTTCGAAAGGTCTGTTTTAGGTGATCTGTACGTAAGAATGATATATAGATCTTTATCTTTTACATGTATACATACGTGTTCTACTTTTTCTAATATCCTGATTTCATTTTGAATTATTTCAATGGAAATATCTTCTTTTATAGCAAACATAACTCCCCCACCTATATCTTTTCCTCTGTCATTCCTGATTGTATTGTAATTCGTGTTCATTGTTTTTAATTTAAAAGTAATGTTATTATTTTTCTTTAAGTGTGTTTCAGTAAAAGCTATTAGATCCAACATTTCGAGTTGGGAATCTGAGTTTATATCTTCTAAATGTGTTAGATAACCTCTGACGTTCAATAATCCAATTTTTAATGAATGTTTTAATGGTAATTGAGTTATCTTCCGTATAGATTACACAAATGTCCATATTTCTTACGTCATCATTGAGAGCTAGTCATACATATACACACCACATACTCTGGTCCCAGCAGATCAGGCACAATTTGCTATTTTATTTTTTACTGATTATGTATATAGTATACGTATGACTAGCTCTCAATGATGACGTAAGACATACGTATACATATACATATACTATATAGAGTATGTAGTTGTAAGTTGATTAGCGGTATACTGTGGTTACTTTGCGCCAAAAACCGTGACAGCCAACCCGCCATTTTATGCTTATGCAAGAAAAACAGCAAATCTGTGCCTGGTTTGCTGGGACCAGATTACACAAATGACCATATTTCTTACGTCATCATTGAGAGCTAGTCATACATATACACACCACGTACTCTGGTCCCAGCAGATCAGGCACAATTTGCTATTTTATTTTTACTGGTTATGTATATAGTATACGTATGACTAGCTCTCAATGATGACGTAAGAAATATGGTCATTTGTGTAATCTGGTCCCAGCAGAACAGGCACAGATTTGATGTTTTTTTGCATACACATCAAATGGCGGGTTGGCTGTCACGGTGAAAGAGACTGGGCGAAATTATTACTTGCGCGCTCTGATTGCGCAAGTAATTATACCTACGTGTAGGTGTCATTTCTCATTTGCTGTAGGTTTTCGCCTGCCTCAATGTTAAACAAACAACAATCATGTGTTATCCAGGGGACAATAGCTTTTAAAAGGAATTAATTAAATCAATAATTGCAGTGTTTTTTTGTGTATTACTGTGGTGATCAGGCATATATAACATGATTTATACAAGGAAAGGATTGTAGTTCTGAGGGGTCATTTGATCTCAGACCTCACAACCTCTCCTCTGTTTGGCCTTGCTCTAATTCCCCACCCTCCCCTGTCTGCTTCAGCTTGTGAATTAGCCTTCACCCCCCCCCTGTCATCCTGCTATTCAGTATTCCCCAGCCACTGTTTACCCAGCACGGGCAGAATGAGAATGTATGCATTATGTGGCGATGATCAGAATGTATTGTAATCTTTGACCCTAGCGGCAAATTTCGAATGGGGATTAGGGATTAAGCCTAAAGCTGGTTGACAGACTGCTTTCTTGGCCCCAGAGAGTAAAGCCTTATTTATACTTTGTAGCACCACACAGTGTCGCTCGCTGAAAAGTTACTGAATAATAGCCATGTTAACTTGATATTCATAGCAATGGCTTAACACATGCACCCCTTGTATACTGACCCCACTGCATTAGGATATACTAAACAGTTACAGGATTTATTTGAAATTGGGGTAGACTATATGTTTATACAGTTCTTGTAGGTGGAAATAATGTCATAAATGTTATAATTTCTTAACTTATCACAGATCAACATATATAGGCATACAACAGGACTGTTAAAACAACACAGGTCAAGGTTAGGGCCCAAATATGGCTGGCATGCAAGCACACCTTAAAGCCTCCAAATAGAAATTAAGTTAAAGTTTACTGACTAGAAATATTACATAGGCTAATCAGAAAGTCTGAGTAGTCGAAATAACAGCAGCATCTCTGGAGATAGATAGATAGATAGATAGATAGATAGATAGATAGATCTTAAAAATAAACCCTAAATTATTGTTTTTATATGAAAGTTGTTTGTAGTTAGAGCATTCCATCATAGGTAAATGAAATGTATTCAAGGGGGAGTGGTTAACCAGGCTAACAAATCATAGCTGATAAATCATGGATGTTCTGAGTGGCGTTGGTTGGCCTGCAATTGCCGGCGACATCACATACTGCCATCTAGTGTCTGCTCCACAGGCTCCTAGCTAGACACATACTAGGAGCCGGCCGCCGGCGGTAGTCGAAAAGATTTCAAGTGATCCTCGATAAGTGTGAGACCAATCCATCTCACCACGCCCCCCCCCCCCCCCCCTCCATATATCTCATATCCAGACACACTCTCGACTCGAACAGATGCGCTCGTCATACAGACAAACACGCTCAAATAAAGATGTGAGTGAAATCATACCCGGTCTGCCTGAAGAATAGGCTGCTTTGCATTGAGAACGCGGTTGAAATAAATGGCACTTGTCTTCACAATCCTCTTGCTGTCTGCAGGGCTGGAGCACAGCTGGGGCCTGCATTCACTGGTTTGGGTCGTATGCACCCCCATCATGCCCATCCCGTCTCAATCCTGCTTCATTCATGCTGCGTGGTGGTGGTGGTACGGGCACAGGCTAGATCAGCTGTTTTTGTGCATGCATGCGCGCGCGTGTGTGTGTGTGTGTGTGTGTGTGTGTGTGTGTGTGTGTGTGTGTGTGTGTGTGTGTGTGTGTGTGTGTGTGTGTGTGTGTGTGTGTGTGTGTGTGTGTGTGTGTGTGTGTGTGTGTGTGTGTGTGTGTGTGTGTGGGGGGGGGGGGGGCAAGTGCAATACAGTCGTACGATGAAGTGAGCAGTATAAATCTGGCTGCAACCATGGGGCTCCAGACTCTTGTGTTGAGGCTGCAATCAGACAACCCCTCCCCGAGGCTCTGTAAAGATCGTCGTTCTCAACTGTTGCATACATACACATACACATAGGCCTGGCCTACCCACTAATTGGAATTCTGCAACTGGGTCACTGGCATTATTGTCTCTTGAGTCTCAAGTCAAATCGTTGAGACCCGTGAATGTGGAATTATGCTCGTCTCGATGCATGATGATTGCGTTGCTTCTCTTTCTATCGTTATCCCCCCCCCCCTCTCCATCTCAACATACATACCACACCGTCCCCCCCCCCCCCCCCCCACACCGTCCCCCTTACATTTCCACTGTCATCTCCATTTGTCCAGTGACAGTGTTGACTGTTTGAAAGCTTAGTAGCCGATAAACAAATCATTATGCATTTATGCTCAATGCATTAAGATGATTTTAATATTATTCCTTTATTGCAGCCTAATAATGTAAAAAGTTGGCTATGCCTGCCCTGAACAATGACTCGATCCTGCCTCGATGTTGAATGCAACGGGTTATAGAATGCATTGTATTTGGGGAAACAAAGTGGTGCATCTCATTTTAAACCTGGGGAAGAATTGTAACAAGAATGGCACAACAGCTTCCCGGCAACGTTTGTTCTTTTCTTTTTCCTTTTCCTTTTCAAATCCCCATCGCTCCATTCAAATGTTATAGTGGAAGGACCTGGTTCTGCAGTTTGTCTGTGATTAAAAGAAGAATTAGCCAGCCTAGCATGCCTCCACAAATGAGCAAAGCCCTCTGGGAGAGCAGAGGGACCAGGCAAGTCACATTTCCAATTATAACACCAAATGAGTCATTTTCTTATTGGGCCTCCAATAATTGTGGTGGGTATTGAGTGCATGCAACTCAATTTGTCTTACATATTTGTTGGTAGGACAGTAATAGAGTTGACAGGGCCAAGGGGAAGATATGAATGACAGACACACACACACACACACACACACACACACACACACACACACACACACACACACTTATGTGATCTGCTTCACCCGCCTTAAGACGGTTGAAGTTTAAAATCCATAAGAAAGAGATGTCTGTGGGTAGACGAATAAGAGACTATCATTTTAGACTAGAGCAATCAGAAAAGGTCTCTCCAGTGTATCAGACTTGATTCCGATTACTCTAATTAATGAGGCTTCCAGTGACGTGATTATCTATCTCGAAGAGCATCAGTACATAAAAAAAAAACAACTGAGAAATTAAATTAGTGCAATTCTTTTAACGACTTCAGTAGTTTTTGTCGATTCTGTATTCTTACTTACTACAGCTACTACAAGAAACAATTTCAAAGTTTACACAAACGCATAAAACGGCACACTATTGTATGTTCAGCAACATTTATTAAGTTTGCAACGTGATAGGACTGTTATCTGGTCTCCAACATCATCCAGGAAACAACGAGACACTTTGTAACATAAGAGGATCCATGTGTCCCAATAAGCTCCTATGAAGCCATACAACATTGTTAATATTTGCCCTTTCAGCAGGGTTTAGGATACGGTTGTTGAATGAAGCATCATTGGAATTAATGTGTTGCAAGACTTCATTTTTTAAAACACCATAATACCATATCATATATCCAGGATGTATCCCCCCCCCCCCCAACACAGAACGCTCGTATTTTCTTCTAGGAAGGTCAGTATAAAAAGAAAGTCACAAAGCCCCAAAAATTCAAATGTAACATGTTAACTTAAGATTACAATTAAAGTTAAAAATCACAATTTAAGTCACACAGCATGTATGTTACTGTATGTCCAGTGACATACAGTAAAGCTGTCATGTTCTTGACATAACTAATATTAAACAATTTAGTAATTTAATTGAAAAATATTTTCTAGGTAAAAAAGAAAAGAAAATACTGCTAGAGAACTATCTCATTTTGTTTAATGATTGTGTTATCTTTTTTTGGGGGGGGGGGGGGGGGGGGGGGTGAGAGAGAGAGTGTGCGTGAGAGAGATAGGGAGTGAGTGTCTGTGCA
This sequence comes from Protomyctophum parallelum, assembly GCF_964188405.1. NCBI lineage: Eukaryota > Metazoa > Chordata > Actinopteri > Myctophiformes > Myctophidae > Protomyctophum > Protomyctophum parallelum. Next base: position 61,934,336 of record NC_139697.1, read on the forward strand.
CATACACACCCGACTCAACACTGCAACACTGTGCGTGTGGTGTGTGCTGCCGGATGCGGTGGAGGGACCAGTAAGCAGTAAAGTGCATTCAAAGCAGCATGTGTGTGTGTGTGCAGTGTGAGGGAGAACAGAGGTGGCAGCTGCTATTCCGTCTCCCGTGGATTTGTTGTGTGGCTGGCTGCCCACAGCTCACTCCGGGGTGGCTGTGAAACAGCAAGGGTCTGAATGGGACCTTGTACCTACGCCCCGCTGGGCTCTTCTGTCCCCTCGTGTTTAAAGCAGACAAGAACACCCTCCCCCCCCCCCCAATGTACATGCTATGGTGCCCCCCCCCCCCCTTCTCCAAGTTTTTGACCAGTAATTAAGTTCTCCCTAGTAAGACGTGTGATTTTTTTTTTTCTCCACCATCACTCCCGGCAACGTGGTAACTTTTCCAATTTTGCATCAATTGCTTCAAATCTTTATGTGCAAACCTTAAAAAACATTAAGGTGCCTTTTCTGGACTACATCCCGAATATATTTTATTATTATTATTATTTATTTCTATGCATTTTCCAGTGCAAACAGAACAGAGGCCCAATTGATTATCACAAAACGATAACAGCCAACCGTGCAACATCTCTGCGACCCGCAATTTTGTGATATTTCTGGTCTCTGTGTCATTTTCCCCCAAATTGCACTTAAATATACACAATACAATTAACTTATCTCCACACACTACTGTACCACCACATGTCAGAACATTTACAAAATGTTTAAAGGTTGAGGTCAGGTCAGTCTCACTCTCTCCCCCTGCTCAGAATCATCGCCGACAAGCTTCATCAGTAACTTGGCTGCCGTCAAGAGGCCAGTCAGCTTGGCTCCTCTCCAGCTCTAGATTCCCAGCCCAGGTCCTACAGTGTAGTCAGGGAGGAGCAGGCCTGGCTAAAATGTGGGGTGTGGTCTGAGCAGAGCCAGGCAGGAAAGAGAGAGAGAGAGGGCAGCCCACCCTCCGCGTCCCCCCCCCCCAGTCATTCTCTAGGAGGAGGCCGGAGCCTCCATGGTGGTCAGGATACGAACCACCTCAGTTCGCTGTGTGGGCGAGATATGCTGCGTCATGTGAACGATGGAGTCCATGGCCACTTCTGGGTTGGCTTGAACAAAGCTGAGAAGAAAGGAGGAGGACACACTCGTGTGAGAAAACGATATAATAATGGTAAATAAAAATGGTACAGGTTTGAGGTATTTGTACTTTACTTGAGTATTTCCAATTTTCAGTACTACTCCACTAGATCTCAGGGGCAAATATTCTACTTTTACTACAATTACCGTATTTAAAAATTTAAGTTACTTTGTAGATTTTTATTATTATTACAAAACATACTATTTATTAACCAGCCCTCTATACATTTCGGCCATTTGAAAATAGCCGATCTACTTTTAGATAGGCATTCGGCACAATGAGTACTTTTTACTTTAGGTACTCAAGTACAGTTTGAATTCCGGACTTTTACTTTTTCCATCACTGGCAAATGGTGCTGGGAGAGAGGTGTGTGTGTGTGTGGGGGGGGGGGGGGGGGGGAGACTGGGAATGGGACTGGTGAAAATTGGCGTTGCAAAGCAATATCCCACTTCTGTCAAAGTGCATTATTGAGAGGTGTCACCTGCGAATCTGCTTGAGGATGTGGTCCCTGCGGATGTACTTGATGTTCTCGTCGACCACGGACCTCGCACCCTCTTCTTCGGCTAGCTGCCTCTCCAACCACTCCACCACCTCCTCGTTGCTGTCCCACAGATAGGCCTGCCACGCAAGGTTATTATAGTTAACTAAAACTAACGAAAAAACTAAATAAAAGAAACACAATAACTAACTGTATTGTGTGTTTACAAAACTAACTGAAATGATAGAAAATACCTACTCTGGCCCTTTTCAATCCTGCACCTGGACTTATTTGTCAGGTGCAGGATTGAAAATGGCAGAGAAAACTAAAACCAACAATAAAACTAATAAAAAAACTAAACTAAAAGCATTGACACAAAAATAAAAACTAATGAAAACTAGCAAACCCACTCTAAAAACTAACAAAAACTAACTGAATTAGAAAAAAAAAAAAAAAAAAAAGACAAAACAAATTAAAGCTAAAGTATAATGAAAAATCCAAAACTATTATAACCTTGCTGCAACGAGGAACGACTTGGCATTGGATACCAGGGCTCAGATATCCAGCAAGGCCTCATGATATCAGCCATCAACGATGGGCGAACAGGCGTGGAGAAATGAGAGCTTGATTCGTGGTGACAGTCGTGTTTTTTTCAAGGTCCAGTGAAAATAAAATAAAGATCTACAATTGATACAGCCAAGTACTAAATGGTCCTAAAAGGCAGCTGTTGTAGAAATTAGCTGAAAATAACCCATCCTGACCTGAGATCAGATTAATACGAGGTTTCCACTGGACACACACTGGTCTGATTAACCCATTCTGACCTGAGATCAGATTCAAAAAATGTCAGTCGTTCTTCGATTTTTCAAAAATAGCAGACCCTCGGTGGCGCGCTATGAGCTTGTAGATCTGCTATTTTTCAATAGCTAAAGCATAACATGATGCTGACACCAAAATGGGTGCCCGGTCAGAATGGGATAAACATAAATGGCAGCTGTTGTAGAAATGAGCTTACAGTGCACGCACGCATGCACGCACGCACGCACGCACACACACACGCACGCACGCACGGCGCACGCACATCAAAAGAAAAAAGCTTAATGTCTTGTGACTGGACCTGGTACTGAAAAAAATTAGTATTCATGAGTGCTGGCATGCCTGATCCCAAACAAAGCCAGGCTGGGGGGCTTAGCAAAGATTTCCAGGGCGTTAATGGTCTGGTGCCTTTTTATGAACACTCCTGCTTGTAGTCCACTAGAACATTTAATGCCCCTTATTAATCATTTTTAATCTGTTTGCTTTTAATTAAGAAACAGCGTGTTGCTCTCCTATCTGCACGTGCCAGGGCTGTGATTAATTGTAGCTTAAGACAGGCAATCCCAATTGGAGTAATGCATTAGCCAACAAGAGGGTCACTACTTGAGATTCTTCAAAAGCTGCTCTGGCTGTAGCAACCCCCCGCAGCTAGTCCTCTAGCCCCGGTCTGACCCGCGGTGGACAGCGTTTATCTCCATGGGGTGTTGCTATTTTTTTTTTTACATACTGTGTCAATTCAGCTCCACTTAATGCATATAACGATTGTTTACATTAGAGTAGGATTACCGCCAGGCAGTAATAAGAATGCTTGCAGTTTAATTGTCTGACTTACAGTACATACAGTACATTACTGAAATAATACTGCCAGTTGTTACCATGCACTTCTTTGAGTGGAAATGGATATCCATGGACTCTGTGGGTCAGCTGGACCTTAGTTATAACACACTATGGCTTGAAAGCTATAATTATCAGAGCTAGATTGCCTGGGTCTCCCAGGATTTTTTTCTGTTGCAAATGAATACAGCTGATTCTGCAAACTGCAGTTAAATGGAAAATGCCAAGACAGTCATTATTTGTAGGAAAGGCGTGAGAGTGGATAAAGCGGGATAATACTGAGTTATAATATCTTGCTTTTTTTAAAGTGCTTTCATGTAGTCAAACTGCTGTTTTAACATGGCGTTATGGCACACAGTCTTGCAAGTGTGCAGGTATTTATTTTTAAATTGTTTAGTAGAAAGTAAAATCCTGTGTTAATGTAGCCATTTGCAACTCTGAGAGTGTATACATGTAATGTAATGCATGTTACATTTGTGCACTCCGAGTTAAAGGTGAACTGAATTGGGAAAAACGAACCAAAACTAAATAATGAAGAATCCCAAAGGATGAACAGTGAAAAGGAGATCTGGAAGGAGGTCAGCATGCAGCAGCAGGTCTTACCTTGACAGCGCCCTCGGCCTCCACGAACCAGCGGCGCAGCATGGCTTGGATCTGGCCGTCGGTCAGCTCACTGTTGGCCGCTTGGATCTTCCTCTTCACCGTGTCCTCGAGCAGCAGACGCCGGAGACGCCAGTAGAAGAACGTACGGGACGTCGGCCATTCCAGAATATCCTGGGAAATGTTCAAATTGACACAAATTGTGAAGAAAAAAAAAACAGATTTTCACCGGCAAAAATAGCTCCTCTCTAAAAAACAAATGGCAGATTCTGAGGTTCGATGGTTGGTTTCCTTATCCCGTTCGCTATGTAAAGCTGTCGTCGTGTTATCACTTTCATTAGATACGTGACTATATATTTAAACCACGCTGGAATCCCACTCCGAGACTTTGTCTGTGTTGCCTCTCTTCTATGCTCTCTCGTTTACACTGTCCTATCACGAAGCAGCGAAAAGGTGAACCGATCCCCTGAAATTGAATATAACAGCACTATTGGTTACAAATTAATGAGGAACTTTTGTTATTCAATATCGAAGGGAAACTAATTTGTCATTTTATAAAATGTGAATGTCAACCGTGTGAGGAAAACAAGCCCACTAGCATACAGATATATATTAGAGCTGATCCAAGCAGGTACAGTATATCGGTTTGGAACATAATTTAACTTTGAGTTTTTTGGCAACATTTTGTATCAGCTATTATCGGTGTACCCGCCTGTTCCGCTGTGCTGCGGAACCTCATGTACTGCCTAATGTTGGCTGTGTGATTCTGTAGAACCTCAAGTACACATGTATGAAGTATAGGGCTGTCTGATTCAGCCAACAGCATCATTTATAAATGTATTGAGTTTGGTCAGGTCTGTCTCTAAACTGTGGAACCATTGGCATGTAAGCCTGTATAAGAATGTCCGATTGCTTATCTATCAATCTATGCTTCCAATAGAGACTACACACACACACGATATACTGTATGTGTGCACATATACTCGCAGAGAGAGAGAGAGAGAGAGAGAGAGGAGAGAGCACACACACTTGTATTTATGTGTGAAGGATGGCTTTGGGATGGAGCAGGATGGGGGTAGCCCCGGGCAGGTCTGTGCTAGGCTGTGCTGAGGTGATTGACCAGGGTCATCAGAAGATAATTGTGAAGACGCGTCTCATAGCGCCGAGCGAGATTACAACATTATTCACTGGGGAGGTGCGCGCAGCAGCAGCAGCTAGACTGATGCTAGCCTCCAGGCGTCCATAGGCAGGTTCATGCAGCACTGCTTTATTCACATGCGACACTTTACTACCTCTGCGTGCATGACAAAGATGGCTTCAAAACACAAAGAAAAATACAAATCGGATGAAAAGGATCGCCTCGTCGATCGCGTCGATGCCGTCTGACTTTGACCGCGATTTCCAGTGGTGTAAAGTATCTAAGTACATTTACTTAAGTACTTAGTTCTTAAGGACAATTTAGAGGTATTTGATTATTTGCAATTTCCAATACATCTCAGATCAAAATATTGTACTTTTGCCCCCACTACATTAATTTGAAAACTTTAGTTAGTAGTTACTTTGTAGGTTTTGAACAAAAAAAACCTAGAACATACAGTAACCACTTCAGCTCTGCTCACTCGGTTGGGCCATTTGAAAATAGCATATCTACGAGCTCACAACGCGTCGCAAATACTTCGGCGTATGCTCCAAAGGTAAGACAATCTAGGCAGTGTACAATATTGGATTAAACAGCGGGGAACACGGGGTTACGCAGTAGAACTGTTAGTTTTATTCGTTCGTTTTAGTTAACTAATAACCTTGCGCCACACCACCACCCTCTCACCGTGATGACGCCTTTCTCCTGCATGCGTCCCGGGGTGTCGTGGAGGTCGGCGAACTGTATTGCCACCTGGTGGTAGATGGGCAGGAGGAACTCCTCGCGCTCCCTCAGCTTGGTCTCCAGCTCCTTGCGCTCGCTGGGGCTCAGCTCTGGAGTCCCTGTTGGACGGTTCAGGAACACAGCAGATTAAAACCCATTTTGAGCGGGTTGAACCCCTTTTGGTGTTTTAAACATTATGTTATAGTTTAGCCATTGAAAAATAGTAGATCTACGAGCTCATAGCGCGCCACCGAGTGGCGCGATACGAGCTTGTAGGTCTGCTATTTTTGAAAAATCGAAGAACGACTGACATTTTTAGAATCTGATCTCAGGTCAGAATGGGTTAATCAGACCAGTGTGTGTCCAGTGGATACCTCGTATGAATCTGATCTCAGGTCAGAATGGGTTCTAACCCATTAAGCCCCGAGGACCCTACAATTCTAAATACTGACAGTTTTATATATTGTTTTACTAATACATTAAGTATTCAATCAATCAATTACAACACGCCGTGCGATTGTACATACTATTTCAGTATAAAAATAATCTCAAACCTTCCTTCCCACAAATATTATTAGTGGAGGAAGACTATGAGTCTGAATTAGCTGGCTGGTGGTTAGCAGCACCTCCACCACAAACGCCTGGGCTGACTTTGACTTCTGCTGTCAATTTCAATCGTTCAACTCTCTCCCCGGCCCTTCCTGGTCACCCCTCCGTTCCTTCAGTCCACACCCACCCCCCCCCCCCCCCCCCCCCCACACCCGCCAATCTGGGCCTTGGGGGAAATCAATAGGCGAAGAGAAGGAGAGACAGTGCAGCTGCTGATTGATCTGAGCACCGCTGTGATTGACATGTCTCCCTATTGGGGGGGGGGGGGGGGGGACGATACCATCAACCTCAGATAAAGAACGAGGGTGACACTGCACATGCTCCTAACCTGATGTATTATACCTCTCCTTACATACTGTATGCGCACACGCACGCACACACACACACACACACACACACACACACACACGCACACACACACACACACACACGGGGAGAGCGATGGAAGATGCTATGAATAAGAACCAGGTAGACTATATTATGCACCGCTTCCCAAACAGTGGGTCCCATTTGTTTTTTGTTTCCTTCATTTTGTATGATCATTAATATTATTTCAAAACATTTACAAAAAAAAAGCTACATTTTTCATGAATTGAAAACAAAACTCAATGATTTTTTTTTCCCAGTAATTTCAGAAATAAATGAAAGAAAAATCGAAGAAATCCCACAAATCAGAAAACAAATCTTTATGGTGTAGTGAAAATAGCCGATCTGCAAGCTCATTGCAGATATACACACACACAGGGGCTCACCCAGTCTTTCGGACAGGCCCATGTAGACCGGATCGACCCTCCTCATGGTCTTCACCAGGTCTTTCTTCCTAAACTTGATCTCCACGGTGCCTTCGGGCTCCAAAACTCCACCTCTGCGGATGAGTGGAGAAACCAGGGAAAGAGCAATTAGCCATTTATTTTTGTTTGCAAGCTGGCCTCTCTGTTTTTGAGGGGCGCTAGACCCTCCTATGGCCAGCTTTGGCTCCGGCTCGTGTAGTGTTGATTTCGTCAACTAAAACTAGGATGAAAAATGTTGCACTGTTTTACACTGAGGAAAACGGAATGAAAACTAAATGAAAAATAAGCCATAGTGACTAAACACAGAGAATTTAGTCAACAAATAAAAACTAGACTAAAATGTTAGCAAGGGACTAGTAGAGAATAGATCCAGTAGAAGTAAAAGACAAGTCATTTTATGCTCGTTTGTATGCTGAAAATAGCAGATCTACAAGCTCACAACATTACGGCACCATCAAGGCCCGCCAAAATACATTTTAGTCGACTAAATCAACCGTAGATGTAGTCAACTAAAATCTTATATTTAGTAGACAAAAACATTCCAGGCGACCTTAACCCATTCTGACCGGACACCCATTTTGGTGGCGGCATCATGTTATGCTTTAGCTATTTAAAAATAGCAGATCTACAAGCTCGTATCGCGCCACCGAGTGGCGCGATACGAGCTTGTAGGTCTGCTATTTTTTGAAAAACCGAAGAGCGACTGACATTTTTTAGAATCTGATCTCAGGTCGGAATGGGTTCATCAGACCAGTGTGTGTCCGGCGGAAACCTCGTTATGAATCTGATCTCGGGTCAGAATGCGTTAATGTGACAAAAACAACACTAACCGGCTGTCCTTGTCGGCGTACATCTCCATGTGGCGGGGGTTGATGGTGGGGTCTATGACCACCCAGGACCCTCCTCTCAGCTCGGCCTGCGGCGGGATATACACCAGCACCGGCTGCTCGTACTCCCTGAGGCCGTCCACGATGTAGGCCCCAAACTTCAACACCTGGTCGTACATATCTGAGGAGATAAGAGGGAATTCACAATTTAGCACGTGGTCATACATATCCGAGGAGAGAGAGAGAGAGAGAGAGAGAGAGGGAATTCCCACAATATGACGGGACTGAATACAAGGGCTGTGTCACCGTTACACATTGACGTTTGATGATTAATTGTCACACAAACTAAATTGCGATTAACGATTTAATTGTGTTTTCTGGCATTGGACATTTGGAACCTTATGAATAAAATATATTCCAGAATAGAATATATTTCTGTTTGGCTTTTAGGCTGCATAATTAAAAAAAAAGTACACACGGCAGGACAATTAACTGAAATATACCAATAAATTACTAGTTATCACTAGAACCAATGTGTCTGCTGTTGCATATTCTTAGCAGGAAAACAGAGATATTATTATGATTGTCATTACTGTGATCATGTAACGCTTAATTTACTGTATATGTAGTTGCAACTCTCGCACTCACACTTATGGTGTGGCTCTGTATGGTAGGATTCTAGCTAGGTGTGTGTGTGCGAGTGTGTGTATGTTCCATTCAATTTGTTTCAGGCTGAAACCTTGCCCACATGTGGAGTCATATGTCATAGCTATGCCATCCACTTTGGTGTCATGTCGTACTTTTTTAGTAGTCGCAAAAGCCGTGGTGGAAAAAAGTACTCAATTGTTTTAATTAAAGGTTTTATGACATTCATTTTCATTTATTTTTTATTTGAGGTTTTATGACCTCAATTACACCCAAAAAACCTGAACTTTGAACATTCAGTGGATTTTCTGTGGTCTGAAGTTTTCTTTGGGGTTTGGAAGCCTTTTGAGCTACAATGAAAACAGGCAACACAGTGAAAACAGTGAAAATCTGCTGGCAAATCCCATTGACATATATGGGATTTGCAGGGTCTTACATCACTTACTGCCGGCAAATCAGAGCACCTGTTTGAGCCAGAAAACCCCAGATCACAGAAAATCTACTGAATGTTAAAAGTTCATGTTTTTTGGGTGCAATTGAGATTAGAAAACCTAAAAAAAAATAAGAACAATTCCAAAACCTTTTTTTTAATGTCACAATCCCTTTAAGTAAAAGTATCAATACTGTCATCATGTTACGTAGAACTACTCAGTTACAAGTAAAAGTCCAGAATTTAAAATGTACATGATCGGCTATTTTCAAATGGCCAAAATATATAGGGCTGAAGTGGTTCATGTATATTTTGCAACAATAATCCAAAGCTACAAAGTAACTAAAGTTTTAAAATAATTGTAGTGGAGCAAAAGTACAATATTTGCCTCTGAAATGTAGTGGAGCAGAAGAAAAAGTAGTGAAAACCTTCCACCACTGCTCTAAAGTAGCCATTGATTCCATGGAGGATGATTTGTACCTTTCATTCCTCCAGAGAAGCCCCTCCAGTTGGCGAACACCATGAGAGGCAGGCCTTCCCTGTTAAAGTCTTTGATGGCCTGGGCTGTTTTGAAGGCAGAGTCTGGGAACCACACCTGGCCAGCCTGTACGATAAGCTACAAAGAAAAAGGAAATACACAGATTCAAAATATACTTTTGCTATATTGAACAGCACTGATGAAAAAAAAAAAAAAAAAAAAAATGCAATATTTCAAAAGTTTAATAAAAAGTCTTCACGGTTTCCAAACAAGCCAGACATTACATTACGTTTCTAGGTGAAAGTTTGAAGGAAGAGGACTGGTCCAATGTTTTTTGGGGGAATAATATAAATTGAATAATGAATGGAAACGACAAGAGTAGGCACCCTTCTAGAGAAAGCCAACTAATTACTAATTTATGTGTGCGCACACTAGGGTATGGCGGTAGTGATGAAAGGTGTTTGACAATGATGACGGTATCCATTTGAATTCATCATAACATTTCATCAGGTGAGTCAATGCAAAGAGAGATACTGTACAGCGGACATTGTCTTCCAGTGAAGGAAGTTCCAAGACTCAGCAACCCTAAAGTCCTTGAATTATCAATGTGCTTCCCCCTTGTTATATTATAATATGCTTTACAATGCAAACTGCAGTGGGGTGCACACTGCACATGCATGAGCAAAGGGCAAATGGCATAAATGTTGTGGCAACATTAGCGAGACTCGATGGACAGTTTCTAAGGGAAAAAGTGAATGGACTTTCTTTTTTGTATGATCAATGGATTATCGTCATCATATTACGGTAAGAAAACGACTTGGGGCGTAATTCACCTTTAATGGCATTTATATCCCTGGCACACCAATTTATATTGTAAAATCAATGTTAATTTAACTCTGAGAGTATACAAATGGAAGTTATGGAACGAAATGGACCCGTCACGGTCCATTTGTACACTCTCTGAGTTACAGACCCATAAGGGTCCATTTTGTGACCCCCCTGGAACTCCCTCAAGGACCCCTGGCCCATACCATGAGCAAACCTTACCTTGGCATCCGAGTCCAGGTTGGCTGGATCAGCTGGGATTGAGAGCTCTACACATCTGGTTTCCACAGCCACCACTCCAGTAGGTATCCCACCAAGCCTTCAGAGACACCAGGTAGAAATTGGAAACCCATGTCATTAACGTCATTCTTTGTTTTACAAAGCTCCATCTTCAGTTTAAAGGCCTCGACGACCTTACAGGGGTATGCAAAAGGCTAAACTTATGAAATTTAGATAGCATTTTATGTAGACATAGCACTCTATAGTGTATACTCATAGCTTTACTGTACAGATTTTCTACAGTTTACAGATGCTGGTTATTAGCTTCCTTATGATTCTTGAGGACTATTTTTTCATGTATTTGATGTATTATGTACCGGTACTTGTGTTGTGATTTTCTTGCTTACTGTACTGTAAAAGAGCTTCTGCTAAATGCCTAAATTGTAAAGGGACTAACGTACACAATCACTTTAGAACTAAATTCCCGGGCTTCCGGGTGTGGTTGGACATAACTTGTATTTGTACTTGTATTGTATGTTGTAGAAACAGGATATTAGGATTAATATTGTTCTCATTGGGACGTACCTGGCTCTACCGACCACCACACTCTGTGCCCACGGCTGCATGATTTCCATGAACGAGCCCTGGTCAAAGAAGCCACTCTGCCACGAACCCTTCGGCGCTGCAGATATATGGATATAGGTAGAGAAATATGGATAAAGATAGAGATATATGGATATAGATAGAGATATATGGATATAGATAGATATATGGATATACATAGAGATATATATACATAGAGAAATATGGATATAGATGGAGATATATGGATAAAGATAGAGATATATGGATATAGATAGAGATATATGGATATAAATAGAGATAGATAGAGATATATGGATATAGATAGAGATATATGGATATAGATAGAGATATATGGATATACATAGAGATATATATACATAGAGATATATGGATATAGATAGAGATATATGGATATAAATAGAGATAGATAGAGATATATGGATATAGATAGAGATATATGGATATAGATAGATATATGGATATACATAGAGATATATATACATAGAGATATATGGATATAGATAGAGATATATGGATATAGATAGAGATATATGGATATACATAGATATATATGGATATACATAGAGATATATGGATATAGATAGATATATGGATATAAATAGAGATATATGGATATAAATAGAGATATATGGATATACATAGAGTTATATGGAAATACATAGATATATGGATATAGATAGAGATATATGGATATAGATAGAGATATATGGATATAGATAGAGATATATGGATATACATAGAGATATATGGAGAAATGACAGCAATAGAAAGGGTACAGATATATGGATATAGATAGAGATATATGGATATAGATAGAGATATGGATATAGATATAGATATATGGATATAGATATATGGATATACATAGAGATATATGGATATAGATAGAGATATATGGATATAGATAGAGATATATGGATATAGATAGAGATATATGGATATAGATAGATATGGATATAGATAGAGATATATGGATATAGATATGGATATAGATAGAGATATATGGATATAGATAGAGATATATGGATATAGATAGATATATGGATATAGATAGAGATATATGGATATAGATAGAGATATGGATATAGATAGATATATGGATATAGATAGAGATATATGGATATAAATAGAGATAGATAGAGATATATGGATATAGATAGATATATGGATATACATAGAGATATATATACATAGAGATATATGGATATAGATAGAGATATATGGATATAGATAGAGATATATGGATATACATAGAGATATATGGATATACATAGAGATATATGGATATAGATTGATATATGGATATAAATAGAGATATATGGATATAAATAGAGATATATGGATATACATAGAGTTATATGGAAATACATAGAGATATATGGATATAGATAGAGATATATGGATATAGATATGGATATAGATAGAGATATATGGATATAGATAGAGATATATGGATATACATAGAGATATATGGAGAAATGACAGCAATAGAAAGGGTACAGATATATGGATATAGATAGAGATATATGGATATAGATAGAGATATATGGATATAGATAGAGATATATGGATATAGATAGAGATATATGGATATAGAGAGATATGGATATAGATATAGATATATGGATATACATAGAGATATATGGATATAGATAGAGATATATGGATATAGATAGATATATGGATATAGATAGAGATATATGGATATAGATAGAGATATGGATATAGATAGAGATATGGATATAGATAGAGATATATGGATATAGATATGGATATAGATAGAGATATATGGATATAGATAGAGATATATGGATATAGATAGATATATGGATATAGATATGGATATAGATAGAGATATATGGATATAGATAGAGATATGGATATAGATAGATATATGGATATAGATAGAGATATATGGATATAAATAGAGATAGAGATATATGGATATAGATAGAGATATATGGATATAAATAGAGATAGATATATGGATATAGATAGAGATATATGGATATAGATAGAGATATATGGATATAGATAGATATATGGATATAGATATGGATATAGATAGAGATATATGGATATAGATATGGATATATATAGAGAGATATGGATATAGATAGAGATATGGATATAGATAGAGATATATGGATATAGATAGAGATATATGGATATACAATACATAGAGATATATGGATATACATATGGATATACATAGAGATATATGGATATACATAGATATATGGATATACATAGAGATATATGGAAAAATGACAGCAATAGAAAGGGTACAGATATATGGATATACATAGAGATATATGGAGAAATAACAGCAATAGAAAGGGTACAATAAGGATATAGATAGAGATATATGGAGAAATGACAGCAATAGAAAGGGTACAATGACAAGCGAGTCAAAAAGAAGAGAAACAGACTTAATCCAGCGCCTGGGCTGTTCACCGCTACACTAGAAATATAGACACATTTCTGTCCTTTTCGTCTGTCTTTCAGTAAATACATTCTGCCCTCCCTGCAGTGTTCCCGATTATACACTGCTGTCATCTCAGCTGCAGTCAGAAGTTGTGTATTGTTCACCTGTAATCTGCCATCTTGGCAGAGGCCATGATGGATGACTGTATAAAGGGGCTAGGTCAGCGCTTGTGGCTGCTTGCAGAGCGAGAGAGAAACATGGGCCCAGCCGGAGAGGGTTATACCATTCAATTAAGCCGCGGCACTCATCACCACTAAAGACACGGGGCTGGCTTCCCCCTCGCTGTGCTCAATCTCGTTGCGCACCTGACTTGTAATTACATTGATATGGAATCTGCCTGGTCCTGACCCGCTGTGTAAAACATCCATCGTGGAGTTATCTTGATCCCGTGGCTGTGATGGCGGGCCGCTCTCTGGGCCTCTTTTAGTGAGTGAATAAGTACCCTCCCCATCTCCTAATGGCCCCGCCCCCAGTCATGAATTAGCTTAACCCTTGACACTGCGGGATATCTGCCTGAAACGATAACACCCGACTGTCCTCACCTCGCGTTTACCTCTAAATGACACGCACAAAAATAAATATGAAGGGCCGGCTCTTCAAAGTTGCTGATACAGCATTTATGAGGGTGGTGGTGGTGGTGGTGGCGTGGATATAACAAGAACACTGAACACTATTCAGGGTTTTGCCAACTTTTGCATGAAACTATATTCATGTAATACAGTGGTTCTCAATGTGGTGTCCGGTGGACTCCCAGGGGTCCTTGAGGTGGTTCCAGGGGGGTCCCCAGGAAAATGATTGATTGTGGACCTTTACAGGTCTGTCACTGAGAGTTATGCGGGTTGTGGCCTAATATGCATAATAATTATACCAATCTGGAGGTCCTTGATATATATATATATATATACATACACAATTAGCGTCTTCAATTTCCTGCCCTCACTTTTTATCCTCAAGTCAATATGTACTTTGCTCAGCCAAACAAATCATCGCTATGGGGGTGATCAGCCAATCAAATCATCGCAAAAATCCACACGCACACACAAAGCTGGGCATAGGAGGGGCCCTCAAAAGGTTCGAGAAACACTGATGATATGTACTCACTCTGGGCGGGCCGTCCGCTCAGCATCCAGCGAGGATCATAAGGGGTCTTGGTGGGAATAAACTCCACAAGGCGGTCTATGGAGTCCTTGGCATTGAGGATGGGCACGGGACTACGTTTAGACTGGAGGAAATAAAAAGAAACCATGCTTTGCAACGGCACAAAAAACCACATCCACTTCAATGAATGAGTGACACTGTATCCTGCAGCACTTGTTCTCAACGTGGAGTCTGGGGACCCCCCCCATGGGTCCTTGGAGGGGTTTCTAAATTTTCAAATGGCTTTCACTAGTAGTGTATGTATGGAATTGCCAATCCGTGCAATTTCACCGTGTTTGGGTGAGTTCGGGTTGACATTATTTACGATTCTGTGCTATTGGGTCACAATTCGGACGGGGCTGAGTCGGCATAATCAAACTTTGCAACGTTTGCCACGGCAACTCGCTCTCTTTAGCTCGCTCAGTGGCGGCTCTCGTGGCTCAAGTTCGCTTGAGACGTTGCCCCCTCCGTCACGGTCTATGGGGAGGATTTCAGTGTTATATGTACGGATTTGGGGGGGTTTCTAGTAGTCTACTGTATGTACGGAATTGCCAATCCGTGTTATTTCACCGCGTTTGGGTGAGGCCAGGTTGCATGTTCCAGTAGTAATGTACTATTAACACATCACCATCTTACCTTGGGCATGTAGGAGAGCCACTGCAGGAGGGTGAAGACCCCCTCAAAGTCATCGGTCACGGTGCAGTGGGTCACACCGTTGTTGTGCATGATCTGGACGCCTCCCAGCTGGTTGTTTGATGTGTACACTTCTCTGCCCAGCACCTGGAGGGGAGATAACAAGACAATTAACCACGTGAACCATAGCGTCCCAATTCTGTGGCTAAGAGATCTGGTGGAGAGGTAAAAAAAAAAAAAAAGAAAGTAAAAGAAACAAACATACCAAGTATAGTGCCGGCCGGCCCCAAAGCTACTTATTTAAATGTTTGGTAGAATTTTCAAAACAAACAAACCTTCATTTTTAATTTTATAATAACTTCTACAATATCGATAACTATCTAAATAAACAACAAATAAACTCAATTTCGACCAGTAAGACGCCCTAAAGGGCGAGGTCGCGTGCACTCATCCGCCTGGGTGACGGCAGACTGCTGGGCGAGCGCTGGCGCTTTGGCATGGGGGGGGTCAGAGCAACATATGGAATGCATTCTGTACTGGCCATATATGGAACGTGTCTTGAGTGTACAGCGTTTGATGAGATCTAAGGGTGGCAGCGGGGGGCAGTGTCTTGAGTGTAAAGGGTTTGATGACGTCAGATCAACATATGAAATGTCAAAACAGATCAGCTCCATATATGGAGATCTGAATTGTCCATATATGGAGCATGTCACGAGGTGTGACGGATGGACGGACTGACAAGATTTTGCAGGTTTTCTGAGTAGGTCGCAAAAAACCCCCCAAAAAACGAAACCTCCGTCATCAAAACACAACATTTTTAAACAGTTATAAAGTAGACTACGGTATGCTTCACACGGGCCAACAACACAGTGTCTAACATGGACGCTGCACAAGCCCCTCCATAAATAATCCTCCCAAGCCATTACGTGAAGCACCAGGCCAACAGAGGAGACGGTTTGATATACTGTAGTGCCACCGAGCATGGGAATGGAGGGGCTTGTCACCCGCTCTGTGGTAGCGATAGATATACTGTATAGTGCCACCGTGCATGGGAATGGAGGGGCCTGTCACCCGCTCTGTGGTAGCGATAGCCCTGGATCAATACGATCACACACACACCCCACACACACACACACACACACACACACACAACGGATATCGTCATCATCAGGATGGGACCCTGAATCTCTGTATTTTTTTTAGTTTAGTTTAGTTTTTTTAGACAATTAAAATGGTTATGTCTACCCGTGGGTATTTATTTATAAATAAATATTCAACCAATAAAGAGTGTGAGGGGGGGGGGGAGTGGACCCCGTCGATAGCGCTGATGGGCAGCCAGGGATCCCTCCATCACGGTGGTGGCTGGAGGGCTGCCAGCACCCTGCCTCTCCCCTCAGGGTTATTTGTGACAGACGGGAGTGAATTAACACCTGCCCTTTCTCTTTCCCAGATACTCTCTATTCACACACACGCTATCGACTGCCCAGCCTCGTATGTTGATTCCCCCCCCCCCCCCAACACACGCACAAATATATGCACGTACGGACGCAACATGCATATCGTCACTGTCGGGCAGAAATCTCGTATCCACATATTTCAAACCCGTCCGGATAATTAATAATGCTCCTACGACGTCATAGTACAGTGTACATACGAAAGTAGCAAAAAAATAGCCAACAGCTTTGGAGAGCCTGACGGCGCCGATAATATTGGACTGTGCTGGTCCTGGTTTACTGTGCATCCCCAAGGTGTGGCAGGGGTTTAATAGAGAAGGACGCGGAGGCCACAGAACTCGTTCTGGCATCCAAACGGCTCCTTTAACTGCCCCCCCCGACCCATAAATACCCCACTATCTCAGCGTCCCCTCTTGTCAGGCAGCCAGGAACAGGTGGCCCGGACCAGACACGGTTCCATAAAAAAAATAAAAAGATATAAAAAAATAAAATAAAAAAACCTGAGAGGAGCTCAATCCTTTACTCTCGGCTCTCACCTCTTCGGCCATCATTTACTTTCTTTATTACCATTAATGGTTATGTGTCTGGATACAAATCTGGGGCACTCTCCTAAAGCTGTCAGCACAGACTGTGGCCCCAGGAAGTATTGCAGTCACCTTGACGCACACACACACACACACACACACACACACACACAGTCACAGAGAGAGCCTGCGGCGAGTGCCTGCTTCATTAAGATTCCATACTAGACAGCAGAGAAGGAAATAGGAGGAGGGACTGAGAGTGAGGGAGTGAGGAGGTGTGAAGTGTGTGTGTGTGTGTGTGTGTGTGCACGTGCGCTTGCGTGCGTCTGAGTGTGAGAGAGGTGAGGAGGAAGAGGAGGAGGAGGAGGAGGAGGAGGGGGGGGGGCACACAGAGTTGTCCACTGGGGGGTTTGGATGGTAGTAGTTACTATTCAGCCCCCATAAAAAGAAACTGAGGTATTTCCGGCATTCAACAAAATTACGATCTCTGGATCTGGATGCAAGCCTCCTCTCCATTAAGTTAAAGTTAATAGCCATGAAACTGCACAACATATGGACATGACGGAATAGGACATTCATCCCTCTGCGATACACGAGAGCCGTCATTAAAAGTAGTATCACTTTGAATCTCTCCGTTGAATCTGACACATTTACAATCACAGTAAACACTGTAGTTTATGTTCAATATCATGTGCTATGAATTACACATGGCATACGCCTTTCAATGGCCACTACTGCTGAATTCGGTACAGTACTTGCACATTCCGATATTTCCTTGGATTGGGAGCCCTGAGTAGGACCCTACCTAGTACACACTTAGTTGACCGGATTCCCAAGGGCTCTGTACTTACTAGGCAGGCCCCCCTCCTGTCTTCAATTGACAAAATAGCAGATAGATCAGCTATTTCTGTAGTAGAACGCCAACCCCAGAATATGGAACATTTCTTGTATTTTGATACGAGAATGCATTTCGTTTTGGTATATATTATTAAATGGGTGCACAATACAGAACGTGGATGTGATCTAAAGGTGTTGAAAAATTCATTTTTCATTAGGTCTCAATTTGAAAGAAGCAGGGGTGCTTCCAGCAAAGATAGGTGCAAATGGTTTACTTGTTCTGTCCTGTTGCAACACACCATGTGACTTGACTGACACACACACACACACACACACACACACACACACACAGCGAGACTTCATTTTGATTAGAAACAAATGTGTGTCCCAGGCTGCAGCCTCCGGCATGTCACACCATTTCTATGCAAATAACAACTGCACGGTTCACTTTCAATTATTCCAGTCGGAGCGGGCAGGCTGGGATCGAAAGGGAATCAACGTAGAACAGGCTAGTAGAAGAACGCATGGCCACTGAGCCGGAACGCAGCACACACACACTACACCACATACAATGTCTATGATTTAGACATCACCACCATGTGCTGCCGTTTGCCCTTTCAGAATGCACTCCTTTATTTTACCTCTCCGCAATTACAATTTCACTACCACCAACCCAACGCACATCCACTTCCTTATCAGGTTCCTTTGCCAGTCACAGAATGAATGCCGTTAATGCATGGCAGTCGTAAATTGAAGATTAAAATGCAGATGCATTAATGGCATTTATTTAGGGCACAGCGAGTGCACAAGCCCACAATTGCACACGCCATGCTTCCTTTCCTATATTTCGGAAACATGTGACAATGCATCAGGAGAGCAGAACAGAACGTCGCCTTTTGTCCTGCAGTATGAATGGGCTCATTTGTCGTGGAGCCACAATTCATACACAGGGGCTACACTAAGATGGTGGCATATTAACGGAATCCACGCCGCCATTGACTGCAGAGCTCTCGCAGCAGTGCCAACAGAATGCACGGAAAAGGATGATGTAACTGTACAGAATGTGTACCTTGTTGAGAGCTCCGGCTCCAGTCAGGATGATATGAGAGTTCTCCACTTGAATGGTGCGCTGGCCCAGCCTCACCAGGTACGCTCCGATCCCTATGGCTCGACACGTTACCTGTAGAACAACAACATCTGCTCACCAATCTACAGTCATATGTAAAAAGGACCAAAACCAATCATAGTATTACAGTATTTAACCCATTCTGACCCGAGATCAGATTCTAAAAATGTCAGTCGTTCTTCGAATTAAAAAAAAATAGCAGACCTACAAGCTCGTATCGCGCCACTCGGTGGCGCGATATGAGCTTGTAGATCTGCTATTTTTCAATAGCTAAAGCATAACATGATGCCAACACCAAAATGGGTGCCCGGTCAGAATGGGTTAAGTAGTACAGTACAGCATAGAACACAGATATTATCCACCCGTTTCCTAAGGAGATTACTGGGGCTTCACTGTGTGTGTGCCCACTTCCTCCGCAATTCCTATTCAGTTGTCACTTCATCATGCATCTCGTTTAGAATATCAACGCTTCTAAAGAGAGATCCGTTTTACGACGGCGATGTAGTAAAGATTTCACCTCCCGGTAATATGGGGAAATGAAAGTCGGCCGTTTTCAGAGTTAAAATCTCCCTCATCTGCATGGCAGTCCTAGCGCCTTTATTCTGAAGATATTCCCCGGCAGCCAAATTGTTAATAACGGAGTACAAGGCCCTGCATGTGTGTGTGTGTGTGTGTGTGTGTGTGTGTCCACTGTTTCTTACCAGGTTCATGGTAATGATCTCCTCGTAAGCCAGAGAGGACTCTCCTGCGATCATCCCAGATCCCTTCAGGTTCTCCACGCCCAGACCCTCGTCCTTCCCAATGATGTCAGTGATCTTGTACCTGGAAGGCCACGCCATACACACAACATGGACACACCCGTCAGACCAAACCTCAAGCCCTTTTAAAGCGTCCAATCAATACATTGCCTGGTGAACCCCCCCCCCCCCCGAGGGCGGAATTCACAACGCGACCGGAATGGTCTACCAGGCTAATCAATGCATTGACAAATTATTTGTCAAATGAAAGCAGAGTAAGTCACTGTTTTTTAGGGTTTTTAGGAATGCAATCATGCAACGGTTGATCCAACTAATCAATGTAATGATCATTTAAAAACAATCGATAATCAATATACTTAATACTAAAATCAATTAACTAGAAAAAGAGCTCCTCAAAGTACAGGTCTCCACATGTCAGGTAGGTTATTGTGGGCCAGCAATTCATCTGCCTCCTGGTGGTGTGTGTGAACTTTCACAGAAATCGGACGCTGCGTTAATAAATTGAGTTGTTTCAATTTGTTCAAAATGGGCCACTCCTGCAAACTTCACATGCCAATCTTAGCCAATATATATATATATATATATATATATATATATATATATATATATATATATATATATATATATATATATATATATATATATAAAATATTGGCTAAGATGGAATATGAAAAAAAAAATGGGACAGATCCGTCTTGATCACATGACTATAGAGATAATCAATAGTTGCAGCCCTTCAATCGACACTCAGTGCAGCGCTATGAGCTTGTAGATCTGCTATTTTCCAACAGCTAAAGTTTACATTAACGGTTTAAAGTGGTTAAAAGCTAAGGTGACACAGATGCGCTCCAGGTCTTCATGGGTTCGTGGATACAATACGCTATACACACACACCTGGACTCTCCCTCATCCTCCACGTGCTCACAGTGCACAGAGTTTAAGGCCGAGACCTTCTTGTAATCCTGGGGTGTCAGGTAGAGGTACTTGAAGCCCTGTGGTCAACAGAAACAACCGTTTGAAAAGACAAAAGACTGGCACACGCAATGGGCTCTATGCACGCACGCCCTTTTGGAAAGAACTTGGAAGTTGGGCCCCTTCACAGGTGTTACCACTAATACTAATGAAGACTCTGTTCCATTCTGGTCAAACAGAGTCCGAGTGCTGCTGTTGTGCGTGTTGGCTCACTGGAAACACTCTGCCTACACCAGTGGGTCTCAAGTGTCCTTGAGTGGGTTCCACCATATGGGTGTGTAACTCTGAGAGTGTACATTTTGTACACTCTCAGAGTTATGGGGGTGCCCTGAAATGTAAAAGTTTGCGAACCACTGTACACTAAATGGAACAGAGCCTTAATTATATCATCGGTAACACCTGTGAAGGAAGTAGGGAAGCGAACCCGGAAGAAGGAAGAGTTATCGACAGGCCACTATGAAAAAATTCCCTATTTTAGATAAGCCCAAAAAAGGGACGGCAGGTTCAAAATGGTTCGATTGGAACTTTGCCACTGCTGCCAAGCCAATTAAACAAAGCTATGTGAGAAAATGAACGGGAGACGGGTATGCCATCTTCGGGGAAACACGACTACTGGCAACCACAGCTATGCATAGATCCTATAGCGTTGCTTAACCCATTCTGACCGGGCACCCATTTTAGTGTCGGCATCATGTTATGCTTTAGCTATTGAAAAATAGCAGACCTACAAGCTCGTATCGCGCCACTCGGTGGCGCGATATGAGCTTGTAGGTCTGCTATTTTTCAATTTTATATATAAAATATAATATTACACATTTTTATTATATAATAATATTTTTGAAAAAATCGAAGAGCGACTGACATTTTTTAGAATCTGATCTCAGGTCAGAATGGGTTCGTCAGACCCAGTGTGTGTCCGACGGAAACCTCGTATGAATCTGATCTCAGGTCAGAATGGGTCAAAATACATAGCGCTGCAGACTGACCTTGTAGTAGTCGGTCTGGTCCTGCCAGGCGACGTGGAACATGTGCCGGATCTCCTCCGCCAGGCCGATGCGGGCGCCGCTGTTGGCGGCGATGTAGACGCGCGGTATGCGGCTCTCGCGCGCCATCTCCGAGGCCTGCAGGAACAGCACGTCCTCCTGGGGGCCGAACGAGCCGATCTTGTGCGTGATGTCGTTGCTGATGACGACGATCTCCCGGCCCGCCGGGTACTCCGGCGTGCGCAGGGTCATCCGCCACGCCACCATGCCGATCTAGAGGGAACACGCATGTACATTTTATATACAGTAGTATACTGTACATCCTTCTGGGGTTCAGAGGCATTTTGCACTCAAATACATGGCTTTCTGAAATGGAGCGTCGCAAGTCCCGTGTCCCCTTTCATGACGATGACAGGCCCAGGAAATAATTCCCCATGGATTTTTTTCAAAAAGTATTTAGTGTTTAGATCTGTAAGCCGTGGACAAAGCAAACTCCGATCATGACAAATCATGACAACAAACACAATGACTGTGACTATTGCGTCATAGGACAGCCAAGTCTATCGACTTTTTATGTTTGTTTAGAGCCTAATTAATGAATTCCCCGTCCGCTGCTAAGTCTATAGACTTTAATGTGTGTTCAGGGCAGTTTGATGTTATTTTTTGCCAGCCAGGACTAAGGACTTGAGGTTGCTCGCTTACACGTGTGATTTTTTTTTAATCTTCTACGCAACACAAAAACAAGATGTAAAATATAACCACTACTAAGCAATGAATGTATCCATCCAAAGAAATACAGAGACCCCTAGAGACGAGAAGGAAAACTGCGCCGTATAAAGGGACATCATGTTTAAAAAAGCTCCACATTGGGCATGGTAATTGGCTGTTAAGAGTATATACTTTTTCATATTCACTCCTCGTGTTTTGAAATGTCGCTCCCCGTGTGGCTGAAGAAGAAGTGAGGTCTCACGTACCTCATTTCCTCCTGGCAGTCGATTCATCTGCACCAGCTGCCCCTGGGCGTCCAGGACCAGCTCAGTGAAGGTGAGCAGCTCGGAGGGTAGAGGGCATTTGGGCAGGTAGGCGAACGCCTCCGTGGAATGCCACAGCTTCCTGAGAGCCTGGCAAGGAATGAGAGAAAATAACCCATTCTTGACCTGATTTATACGAGGTTTCCACGGGACACACACTGGTCTGATTAACCCATTCTGACCCGAGTTCAGATTCTAAAAATGTCAGTCGTTCTTCGATTTTTCAAAAAATAGCAGACCTACAAGCTCGTGGCGCGCCACTCGGTGGCGCGCTATGAGCTTGTAGATCTGCTATTTTTCAATAGCTAAAGCGTAACATGATGCTGACACCAAAATGGGTTCCCGTTCAGAATGGGATAATTATATGTGTTACTGTGTTTCAGTGTTCATTTTGTTGACCAAGACTAAAAGACTAAGATTAATTAAGATTAAAGGTGTGTTATTAAAAATTAACACTGCTGTGAATTCACTGGGGGTATAAGGTCTATGCCAGTGGTGGAAAAGGTACTTGAATGCTGCAATATATATAGAACTACTCTGTTAAGTAAAAGTCACAATTTACTTGAGTAAAAGTACAAAGCTATTGGCATCAAAATGTACTTAACCCTCTTATTGACCTTGACGCTATTGACGTAATTAATGAAAAAAATCCCCCGCTAAATTGTACTTAAGTAAATATACTTAAGGGGATGTTTTTTTATTTAAAAAATAATAATAATACTAAAAATCTAAATGTAGGAAACAAAAAAGAAAGGGACGCATAAAAATGTGTCCGTGGCCCACAATACAAATGGGTCCGACCCACTGTTTGGGGACCACTGGTCTATGCCTTAATGTAACATCCTACCTGTCTGAACGTCTCAGGGAAGTCATAGACGTAGGTGGTTCCTATAGGGACTCATCCTACCTGTCTGAACATCTCAGGGAAGTCATAGACGTAGGTGGTTCCTATAGGGACTCATCCTACCTGTCTGAACATCTCAGGGAAGTCATAGACGTAGGTGGTTCCTATAGGGACTCATCCTACCTGTCTGAACATCTCAGGGAAGTCATAGACGTAGGTGGTTCCTATAGGGACTCATCCTACCTGTCTGAACATCTCAGGGAAGTCATAGACGTAGGTGGTTCCTATAGGGACTCATCCTACCTGTCTGAACATCTCAGGGAAGTCATAGACGTAGGTGGTTCCTATAGGGACTCATCCTACCTGTCTGAACATCTCAGGGAAGTCATAGACGTAGGTGGTTCCTATAGGGACTCATCCTACCTGTCTGAACATCTCAGGGAAGTCATAGACGTAGGTGGTTCCCAGGGACTGGGCCTGGAAGCGTTTGGACTGCAGCAGGTCCTTGGTGACATATGGCGTGTTGATGAGCATGCCATGCAGAGGCCCCTGCTTGTCTCCATAGGCCTGGAACTGGATCTGGACAAACAAGACGGACAGAGACAGTGTCACTTCTCCAAATAACTTATTTTCCCCTGCATTTTATAAGCTCCTTTTTTAGAGAAACCTAGGGTAGTGACCAGCCAAAGTTGTGGATGGTATTAAAATGAATGACAAGGAGAGACGTCGAGGCCCACCTGTCGGTCTTTGGGCCCGACCTCCTGCTCCGACCGGGAGTCGGTGACCTCCTTGTACAGGCTGATGTCCAGGTAGTAGCCCGACTCGTTGGTGAGGAACAGGCGGATGGGGATCTGTTTGCCCGTGGGCGTAAGCCGGATGTTGATCTTCAGCTCGGCCTGGAGGACGCGCAGCTTCCACAGGCGGCTGCCGTAACGCATGACCATGGACCGCACGGACTCCTCGATCTGAAGACACGGGCGTGATGAACGGTGAAAAAACAGTAGGAAGACAATAGCAACACACGTGAAAAGAACACCAATGAACTCGCCTCAAAACAAGTCGGTGGAACTGCTCAGGATGGTATTCCTATGTAAACTATGGTTAAACCTAACCTTAACCTCAGTAAAACGCTACCAAATGCTAACCCTATACCTAAACTTCAATTGTACATGCATTTTGTTTTGACTGTATTATTCCACCACTTTTTGCTTTGGCAACGTAAACGTGCGTTTTCTCATGCCAATAAAGCCCTTTGAATTGAAAATTGAACTGAACCGAACCGTGGGTTGATTATCCCATTCTGGGCGGGAACCCCTTTTGGTGTTAGCATTACGTTATGCTTTAGCCATTTAAAAATAGCAGATCTACAAGCTCGTAGCGCGCCACCGAGTGGCGCGCTACGAGCTTGTAGGTCTGCTATTTTTAAGAGCGACTGACACAGAAGACATTTTTAGAATCTGATCTCGGGTCAGAATGGGTTATTGGACTAACCTTTGACGGGTCCATGATGACGGTGGGCACAAAGTTGAGGAAGATGTGGTTGCAGTCGGTTCGTACGGTGGTGTTGTTGAACGCCACCTCCAGCTCATCCATGGCTTCCAGCAGGAGGCGCTCTGCCTCGTTGTGAAGGTACTCGAACGATGCCTCCTACAGAGAAGGAAGGGCCAAAAGGTCAAGTGGAATTGTGCCATTTCCTGCAAATGTTCACCTACTAATAATGACCCCAGAAAAGGGATGCTAGAGTTCCTGAATGAAATGTGAAAACACACAAAGCTCTGGGCGGTTAATACAACCAGAAAAAAAAGCTAATGGGAAAGGGGGGGGGATCACACTTGTGTGACGTGAGGGGCACTCTTATCGTCATACATCATCATACAACACATTCCGTGCACAGCCAATCAAAGCAAATGTGGTACACACAAACACACAAAGCTCTGCCCCTCAAAAAAAAAAATAGGAAAGGAAATTAGGCAAATGTATAGTCTCTTAAAAAAAACCCTGTTGGTTCTGCTCTCACCTTGGTGACGAGGTCCGAGTGGCGGATGATGGCGCGGACAAAGAAGCGGTAGTCGGTGACCTCCGTGCCCGCCTCCACGCGGGCGGCGCCCAGGTACAGGTGCATCTTGTGGTTGGCACAGGGAATGGCCGTCAGGGCAAAGTTGCGCATGCGGTTCAGCTCCAGCTGGAAGGCCAGCGCCGGCTCCAGGTGACGGTAGATCCTGTCCTCCTCAAACTACGGAAGCAGGCCAGTGAGTCACAGTCGTATAAAAGCTATATCAAGCCTATAAAACCAGAGGTTTTCAACCCTTTCAGGCCATGACCCCAAAATAAATCAGACCCCCCCCCCCACCCTGACACGCACTTGGAATTTAACCCATTCTGACCTGAGATCAGATTCATACAAGGTTTCCACCGGACACACACTGGTCTGATTAACCCATTCTGACCTGAGATCAGATTCTAAAAATGTCAGTCGCTCTTCGATTTTTCAAAAAATAGCAGACCTACAAGCTACAAGCTATTTTTAAATAGCTAAAGCATAACATGATGCTGACACCAAAATGGGTGCCCGTTCAGAATGGGTTAAGGCGTTGAGGCATTACATTCAGGTCTCCTACACATTTTCATTTTAAAATTCCATATTTTTCTAGATTAAAAAAAAAATCCAGAATTCTTTGTAGATTTATTTACACCATATTTGACATTTGAGTGCAAATACCTATGCTTATGTTATGTAACTAAATGCCTTTAAAATCAAACCGCTAATTTATAATTATACATAAGTAAACTAACTGAAACGGTCCTACCTATACTCCCCTTAATGTATTGGAAAAGTAATAATTGTTCTCCATGAATCTCTTTTCTAAATAAGAGGCAAACTAAATTATTAAATGTTTGTGCCGTCTGGGAAGTGTCCATGGAGAAACAATTATGGTTTATATTATGAAAAAATATATACATGTAGATTTTCTAATAACTACACTGCGTAACAAATTAATAAATGTTCAGACAAGTACCGTATTTGTCATAATGTTATTTGTGACGCCATGTATGCAATTCAAAGGTATTGTCGTATATTGTTTCAACTGATTTGGTTAAAGTTAAAAGTTATTATAAGTCAATAGTCTGGAAACATAATACTTTTTCTACACTCTACACAAATATATATATATATATATAATCAGGGACCCGCAGGTTGAGAACCACTGCTATGAATGATTTGTTCAAAGTTCCATTCACTAGTTGGCTTCTCCCGTCATCAACTCCAGAGATTCCCGTGAGCTGTGGTGGTTACTAAGTAAATGAAATCAAAGGCAATCTAAACTCAGAGGCCCGCTAATGGGCGTCATTTCTCTTAACCCATTCTGACCTGAGATCAGATTCATACGAGGTTTCCACTGGACACACACTGGTCTGATGAACCCATTCTGACCTGAGATCAGATTCTAAAAAAATGTCAGTCGTTCTTCGATTTTTCTAAAATAGCAGACCTACAAGCTCGTAGCGCGCCACTCGGTGGCGCGATATGAGCTTGTAGATCTGCTATTTTTAAATAGCTAAAGCACGACATGATGCCAACACCAAAATGGGTGCCCGTTCAGAATGGGTTAAATGGGAGACATAATTGAATAGTTCATTACTGTAATGGGTTTTGGTGGTGCCATTGTAGTGAAACCATCGTGGGGGGGGGGGGGGGGGGATAGAGAGGAAGAGCCATTGCCGATCATGGAGTGAGTTTTAGTGGTGAGAGAGAGAGAGAGAGACTGTAATTTCTCTCTCTTTTTTCTACAGTCTGCAGCAACGGAAGCTCTGTCATGAGTCAAATATTAAAGCGGAAAGTGGAGCCTCCACCACTTTTCCTCATTTCGTTTTTATTATTTGGTATGAAGATACTCACTACTGACACAATATGGTATGAAGATAAGATACTCACTTTGTCTCTGGCACGGAATGTGAAGAACTTTGGGAACTCTCTCTGTGAGGGGGGGGGGGGGGGGGAGAGAGAGAGAGAGAGAGAGAGAGAGACGAGAAATTCAAGAAAAACATACAACGGATGGTAAACACCACCTCAATTGTAAATCTTAAAATGTTCAATACCAGCTATTCTGGTTAGTGGCAGTGCATGCATGGCATGAGAGTGAGAAACAACAGCCAGACACATATGCAGCATTGTTGAAAGCTAATAAGTGCAGGTGATGGATGAACTGTTACACCAGCGAATATGGTTTATTATGCCACCATCACCTGGAGCTTGTTTTTACACACTGTGCTCTTTCAATCGGTGGTTCTCAACCAGTGGTCCGGGACCACTAGTGGTCCTTACGGGTCCAGGTGGTTTGGTCTGAGAGGCTAAATGTCATCGACTGACGGTCTGTGGCTCAAACACCCAATACATAATGGACCTTGATATGAAATGTGGTTGAAAACCCACTGGTCTATCTCACAGGAGAATCACAGTGCATTAAATTCAAACGCTCACATTATACGACAGCGATATGGACAATATTTGGAGCACCATTCAAGACGCCAATGAATAAAACATCCGCCTTCTTTCCCAGCGATGCATCTGAATTCCTAAATGTAAATCCGTTGGCTTGTTAAGAGACGTTATACCGGGAGAAGTGCCCACTTGTCAGGACAATACCGGACCAATTGTCAGTATGCGCAATGATTGCTGACTCAAAGCCTGCATGAAAACAAGACTGTAATTGTACACGGCACGGCATAACCTGTACGGTCACGATTTAATGCTGGGTTTCATTTTTGCAGTATTCTGAGAACCATGGTGGCGTGATCACATACTGTAGTCTGGTTTAGAATGTGAGCAGGCTTGTTCAACAGCTACTGAGTGCCGCTATACGTTTAACAAGTGGCAGCAAATGACGGCGCCACACAAATGAACGCCATTAACACATTCTGACCTGAGATCAGATTCATACGAGGTTTTCCACTGGACACACACTGGTCTGATGAACCCATTCTTACCCGAGATCAGATTCTAAAAATGTCAGTCGTTCTTCGATTTTTCAAAAATGGCAGACCTACAAGCTCGTATCGCGCCACTCGGTGGCGCGATATGAGCTTGTAGATCTGCTATTTTTCAATAGCTAAAGCATAACATGATGCCAACACCAAAATGGGTGCCCGTTCAGAATGGGTTAATTCTCATCAGAGTCTGTTGTCCACGGCCAGGAAAATCAAAGGACTATTGTCACCATGATTGCAAAGACATTCCCCCATATCTCTTTAGGGGAAGAAGAAACACCTTTAATTTGAAATGAGTGGGTGTACTTTTTTAACAAAGGCTTGATTGTGGGTGATTAAACATGGACCCGTGTAGTACTAGTAATATTTATGTACTGTAGAACAAGGTAATAACGCCACCGAGCTCGGGAATGCCTTTTGGATATTTATAAACATAAACATTTACTAAAAAATGTCATTTTATGTTATGAACACGTGGAAAGAGCACAGGATGAATAAACTAGATTCCTCTACTCACATGAAACCTTTGGTCCACCTCATAGTTGATCTGTTTCCTGAAATCCTGCCAGCGTGAAAACAAAGCAAAGGCAAAAGAGATACAGGGAAGGAGATGATGAGCGGGTGCACACAGGCAGAAAAGGGTGGCAGCCAAATTTCACAAGTTAATTAGCTTAAAAATGGCTTAGATCACTGGTTCCCAAACACTGGGTCGGGACCCATTTGTGGGCCGGACACATTTTTATGGGTCCTCTTATTTTTTTTTGTATCCTACATTTTGCTTTTCATTATTATTATTATTATATTATTTTCAAAAAACATTCCCCAAAAGTATAACATAACATCTTTCAATGTTATATTATAAGAAAATTCAATGATTTTTTTCCAGTAATTTCATGAAGAAATAAAAGAAAAATCAAAGACATTTCATGAATTGGAAAACATACTTTTAAGTAGTAGTGAAATCTACGGTTTTAGATCTGTTATGTTCACTAGTTTGGGTCCCGTGGAGACATACAACTTCTCCTTTGGGTCAAGGGCTAAAACGTTTGGGAACCACTGGGCTTAGATTATCGCAATTACGTCATTTCACACAAACAAAATTGCACAAAACAATCTGTGCTACATTTGATACAGTCTATTGAGATAAAGGGATTTAGTGATAAGCAAGGGAGTGGCTTGTAAGGAAACGGGGTTGTCCTGCACTGGGATGATAAGAAAGGAGGTCCTCACCTTCTGAGCCACTAGGAACGTCAGCCTGCGGATGCCGTGTTCGAAGAGCACCGATTTCTAGGATGAAAAAAAAAAAAAAATAGACGATGTTAGAATGAGAAGATCTCTCCCAAACTGTAACAGAACCTAGAAATAAAAGGTCTATTCATGCTGTGTCGAGCAACGCATTCGGCAAAACAAACGTATTGTCAAAAACGGCAGCAATGTGTCACGGGAGAGCCTTGCACTGGGGGTGGTGTCGCATAGTTCTGGAAAAATGTATGGTCGCAGACGCCGTCCTAAAATGTTGGCACACTCTGACTGGTTGTAAAGAAGAAGTGAGTTATTGGCGAGTCGCAGAAATGATGAATGGCCAAACCCCGGAACGTCATGCAACACCAAAAAAGGAGACATGTCGCTCGACTCCATAAACTGAGCAGCACGACATGGCGTGTTGAACAGAGGAGGAATCAAAGGCTAGGCTGAGCATGTTGAACAGAGGAGGAATCAAAGGCTAGGCTGAGCATGTTGAACAGAGGAGGAATCAAAGGCCAGGCTGAGCATGTTGAACAGAGGAGGAATCAAAGGCTAGGCTGAGCGTGTTGAACAGAGGAGGAATCAAAGGCTAGGCTGAGCGTGTTGAACAGAGGAGGAATCAAAGGCTAGGCTGAGCATGTTGAACAGAGGAGGAATCAAAGGCTAGGCTGAGCATGTTGAACAGAGGAGGAATCAAAGGCTAGGCTGAGCATGTTGAACAGAGGAGGAATCAAAGGCTAGGCTGAGCATGTTGAACAGAGGAGGAATCAAAGGCCAGGCTGAGCATGTTGAACAGAGGAGGAATCAAAGGCCAGGCTGAGCCTGTTGAACAGAGGAGGGATCAAAGGCCAGGCTGAGCATGTTGAACAGAGGAGGAATCAAAGGCTAGGCTGAGCATGTTGAACAGAGGAGGAATCAAAGGCCAGGCTGAGCGTGTTGAACAGAGGAGGGATCAAAGGCTAGGCTGAGCGTGTTGAACAGAGGAGGAATCAAAGGCCAGGCTGAGCTCTGACCTTTGACTGAGTGAACTCCCGGAACATGGCCGCCAGGCCGTCGTCATCGATGTCGCTGTCCGTCTTTATGGCCACGTTCAGGATGTGAATGGGCTCGTCCTGGATACTCTGCAAGGGGACAAAGGAACAGCCTCCATCAACATACTGGCAATGTTTAGGAGAGATTGCATTTGTTTTGATGCAATCAGTGGTGTGAGGAAAAAGTACTCACATTTCTTACTTGAGTATCAAGTATCAATACTGCAATATAGAAATACTACTTTACAAGTAAAAGTCCGGAATTCATATATGTACTTAGTATTGGCATCAAAATGTACTTAAAAGTACCCAAAGTAAAAGTACTCATTATCGGCTATGTATCCAGCACTGACGTTTTAAAATAAACATAGTGTAGAGTAAAAGTACAATATTTGGATCCGAGATGTAGTGGAGTAGAAGTAAAAGCACTGGAAATTGGAAATACTCAAGTAAAGTACCAAATAACTATGAATTGTACTTAACCCATTCTGAACGGGAACCCATTTTGGTGTTAGCATCATGTTATGCTTTAGCTATTTATAGTGGCGCGCTACGAGCTTGTAGGTCTGCTATTTTTGGAAAAATCGAAGAACGACAGACATTTTTAGAAAATGGTACAGTAAAGTGGTGTTGACAGTTGACTCCCAGTGATAGAAAGTTTCCACCACTGGGAAGGTGTCAACAGCACCAAGCTTGCGCTGCTTTGTGTCCTCACCTTGACGTCGTCCTCGGCATAGAGCACGGGGTTGCCGCCTCCCTCTGGGAAGGTGGGACTGGGCGGCGGAGAGTCTGAGAAGCAGCTCAGCACGTCGTTAATGTTCCTGCAGAGAGACGGGCCCCAATCGTCAGGGTTAGTTACGTTACATTTTCAATTCAAAGGAGCTTTATTTATCGCTTACAACAGAGCCGTTATGCACAGAATATATAGACCCCCGGTTCTAAACGTGGGATCAGGGGTCCTTGGGGGGGGGCACACAGAATAACTCTTCCCTACTTCCTTCACAGGTGTTACCAATGATATACTGATTAAGGCTCTGTTCCATTTAGTGGGCAGTGGCTCTTAAACCTTTTAATTTTAAGGACCCCCCGTAAACTCTGAGAGTGTACAAATTGGTCCATTTGGTTCTATTTGTACCCTCTCAGAGTTACACACCTGTACGGGGCCCATTTGGAACCACACTCAGGGACACTTTGACACCCACTGGTGTAGGCAGAGTGTTTCCAGTAAGCCAAACATGCACAATAGCAGCACCCCGGACTCTGTTTGACCAGAATGGAACAGAGCCTTCATTTACCATCAGCGGTAACACCTGAAGGAAGTAGGGAAATGGGGGACCCAAGTTCTTTCCAAAATGGCTTGTGTAGTACAACTGTGCATATAGCCCATTCCAGGTTTAAGAGCGGACCTGGTGAACTCCTGGAAGGAGCGGAAGGACACCATGGCGCCCATGCGCTGGCACGGCGGCGTGAAGGAGGTGTCCAGCAGCACGTCGCTGACGCCGCCCGCGTGCACCATGCCGTAGTGGTTCAGGTTGGACGAGAACGACATCCTGGAGAGTGACGGCGACAACACACACACACAGAACAACAACAACGTTACACTGGAGGAGGCGTGCAACCCAACGGTACATAGTTCCCCCCCCCCCCCAGCCCAGAGCTTTAGCAGAGTGGATGAGAGGGGGGGGGGGGGGGGGGGTCGGGGGGGATTTACCCCCCCCCCTGCACGCCGGGTGACCAGATCCAAACTGTTCATTGAAGTGTCGCTTGTGTGGGACGGGACGAGGTTAGAAACATATTACTTAAGGTTGCTATCAAAATGTCTTGATGTCATATTCGAGCATAGGCCTAATATTGGCCTATAATTTTTTTCATTAACCCATTCTGAACGGGAACCCATTTTGCCACCGAGTGGCGCGCTACGAGCTTGTAGGTCTGCTATTTTTGAAAAATCGAACAACGACTGATATTTTTAGAATCTGATCTCAGGTCAGAATGGGTTCATCAGACCAGTGTGTGTCCAGTGGAAACGTCGTATGAATCTGATCTCAGGTCAGAATGGGTTAAACCCCTCTGGAGTCTCACATTTTGTTTTTAAAATTATGGGTGGTATGGGCGACTTGGTGCTGTAGCCTAGGGGATATTTCTCATATCATTATAATGGGCTTAAAAACACATCTTGCTGGAAAAGAGACAACAAGAAAGCCAGCTATTAGGGGACTAACTATTAGGGCATTTGAACACTGATGCCTGCCAATCACAATGTGGGACAGGGTCTCAATTTGTGGGACGCCTGCAAAAAGTCTTGGAAATGAGGGACTGTCCCACGCAAAGGGGGACATCTGGTCACCCTGTGCACCTGGCTTCCATCATGCCCATATCTAGTTCGGTTCTCAACTGCTTTAATACAGCAATCTGGCTCCAAATTCACGCTTAAAGAAAACCCTACTGTGAATGTGGGTCAGAGCAGAGTAGAAAGAAGTGTAATTATTTGGACCTCACTAAAAACATCGTCATGTATCAATGAAAATTACTATAAGAGAATTACAGAGGGCATGTGCAGCGGACACAGGAAAGACCATGTTAGTCAAGCCGAACAGTGATTGCAATATTTATGAACCCAAACATCAGGTATGATGGGGTAAAAAAAAAAAAGACACCGAAAAGAACGCAGGTTCCCAACCAGAGATATTTTTTCATATCCCGAAGGGTTCCACATTGTTGAATGTTAGTCCCTTTAAAGTGAAAAAGAGTTGCCCCAGTTTTTAGAGGAGGTATATTTATGTGAGGGCCAAACCTGTCCATAGATTCGGAATCTGAAGTGTTACTCTCCTCTGTATTTGTATCTTGACTTTTGCTATCCTGTGTTTTAAGATCCTCCCGGGTCTTAGCGGCTTGAAAATTACCAACCATGATAATCGGAACGGACACTTTCCTGGTAGGACAGTTCACACATTTCAGTGCACATATACAGCAACGTAAAAAAAACGTTACAAAAACGTTTCCCCACCAAAAAAGAAAAAAATCTAAAATGTTTTGTTTTACAGCATAATGAAATTACATATACTTAAATTGTTCTCACGATGGTATATTGCAGTTGCCCTCGACAGTGTTCAAATACATGGCACACACGATATTTAGACAGGTCTCACACACACACACACACACACACACACACACACACACACACACACACACACACACACACACACACACACACACACACACACACACACACACACACACACAAGGTTGGGACATGGAGGCTGAAACCGCCAAAGGCCATGCTCTTATTGTGAGTAAATTAAGGAATATCAAGCTGACCAGCCAGACCTCAGTCCAGTGTCTCCAACATCAGATTCATTATAGCAATAAAGTAGCATATAGCCAATCACAACATGACTTCATTATGTGGAGGAGTGTTCTACCATGCTAGCTACAGTCATGTCTTTAGGGATATAGATTTCAATAAGAAGAACGGTTACTATACCTGTTTAGAGTGGGGATGTTCCCTCTGCAATCAAACAACATTATTGATTACTAAATGGTTAGTGGCAGGCAGTCGATCAGAAAACAATCAGTCACAATTCAGGAATATGCAGTGGTGGGAAAAAAGTACGACGCTCAATTGTTTTACTTAAGTAAAAGAAT
Organism: Protomyctophum parallelum; assembly: GCF_964188405.1. NCBI lineage: Eukaryota > Metazoa > Chordata > Actinopteri > Myctophiformes > Myctophidae > Protomyctophum > Protomyctophum parallelum. The sequence continues at coordinate 61,969,214 of NC_139697.1, forward strand.
CATCACTGCAATGTAGAAGTAAATGGCCGGAATTCAAAACTTACTTGAGTAAAAGTACAAAAGTATTATTGGCATCAAAAAGTAACAAAGTTAAGTACTTGAGTACTCAGTGTGCAGAATGTCCCATTTCTTGTGCTGTAGATCGGCTACCTTCAAATGGTCTAAATGTATATAGGACTGAGGTGGTTAATGTTTTGTACTAAGAATCGGAAATCTACAGAATCATATCGCGCCACCGAGTGGCGCGATACGAGCTTGTAGGTCTGCTATTTTTTGAAAAATCGAAGAGCGACTGACATTTTTTAGAATCTGATCTCAGGTCAGAATGGGTTAATCAGACCAGTGTGTGTCCAGTGGAAACCTCGCATGAATCTGATCTCAGGTCAGAATGGGATAATGTGCAACATGAGATCTCCTTGGGGCAAAATTCAAAAGAGAGTAAGTAGGAGGCTGGAGTGACCGCCACAATACGCTCTCATGTCATGAAATCATTCGCATGCCGTTGTTCATCATTAACAGCACACCAACCACGCAGGGTGTAATCCACAGACCAACATGGAATCAGACGCATGCAAATAAAACAAGCATACAATGATTGTTAGAAGAAGCTGTGGCTGCATCCAACTCCACTGACAAACCTGATCCTGGTGATTCAATGACAAAGAAAAGCACACACACAACACACACACATACTGTACACACACACACACACACACACGTGCACCGCAAAGCAGCAAGCAGGAAATGCAATACATCATCACATCGATCATACATCCAATGCATCCACACACAGGGATTTACAACCACACTGGTAGAACGTTAAGTAAATAAATAATAAATGACAGGGTAAATGAGGACACTTTCAACACAAACTTTGCTGTAGTGTGCCCTCCTTGTGACTCAACATGGCACCAGGCAAAATAGTTTTCGTTTTGTACAAATGCCTTTTTCCAGCAGCACAGGTGGGGGAGTGGGGATCGGGTGTCAAAGGCACGTGTGGAAGAATTTAATTTCAGAGCATAACATTTTTTTGTTTTGGTCTTTCTATAGAGACCTTAATGTCTAGCAGCCATGCTGGAAGTCCATAGCAGTTTCTCGTTTAGTGCTAAACAATTCTTTAAAGCACATTACAAAAGTTGCTGACTGGGAAAGAAAATACTAAATTAAGATACTATTTTTACTTAAATTGTGCAGATTGTTCTAGGTGTATGTATGTACGTATATGTTGCAATATCTGTATATGCGTGTAAGTGCATATCTGAATGGATACAAAATAGCCAATTTGACATGGCTATGCCAAATTGGCCCAGATGTCCCTTGTGCCCACCTATCCTGTTACCATCTGTATTTTAATGCGTGTACAGGAGTTTGTCGTAGTGAGTGGCAGCTATAGCTGGTATTCAAAATCATTGTGTTTATTTTAATTTAAATAGATATACAGTAATCCTTTGTGGCGTGTACGCTTATTTCATTAATATTATCACTTTTTTCTAGCGATAAACACACCACTTTGCTTTTAATGAGCAAGGGTTTACTGCTACACCAAAACCACACAGCATCTGGCAAGTGGTGACTACGCACGCCGCTAGGCATTATGGTCTATATAAAAACACAGAACAACGTGCTCTCAGTAAACGAACAATTATAAATTTTTCTTAATTTCTATTCCACGATTTCGCAACCCATTTTTTCAATTATCTAATGTACTAATCCTGGGCACTACACTTCCTCTGCCAACCTGGGGAGAGCAACGGAATGACCTCATGCTTCATTCTATGCATGAGGAGTCCAAGCTGCTTCTTTTCGCCTGACAGGGGGGGGGGAGTTTCCCTGGTTGGACGACGTAACGTGTGGAAGGAACACATTATTCAAACCAACACGATTTGAAGGCTAGTTAATACAAATTAGTGCTTTTTAGTTTTATTTAGCATGGGCCCCCCCATCACCCGCCAACAAAAGATGTCAGGAGCAGGGTGGGTTGGCTGTGGGGGTGTTATGCAGAGCCAGATTATGTATTAACCTATGTGCCCTGTAAATCTAAAGTGTTCATTTAACAAAAAATAAATAAATAAGCTCTCAATATGGAGCCACCGTGCACCATATTTGTTTGTTTGTTACCTGTTGGGGTGCGACGTGGGGAGCATGAACTGGAACTCCACCACACAGGTGTTGTCCCTCAGTTGACGATGCTGAACACTGTTGAGCTCGTAGGCGATGTACGCCCTGCGCACATACACCTGCACGCACAGGGAGAGAGGGAGGGAAGTGGAGATATGGAGTTAACCCGTTTATATGACCTGGAGCTTTTAGGTTACCACTTTTAACACTAATTCCATACTTTAGCTGTTGAAAAATAGCAAGCCATGAGCTTGTAGATATAGGCGAGTCTTTTCAGAACAACTTACACTGTATTTTGTGTTTACAGAACTAACTAAAACCTGGCAGGCAATCCCACTTTAAAAACTAATAAAAGCTACTAAAACTAACTAAACTACTGAAGAAGAAAAAAAAAAAGAAATCTGAACAAAAAATGTGATGAAACAGAAAAAGAAAAAGAATACGTGCTACATGTACATGTCTGAATGGCCTTCGCGTTTGAGCAGTAAACAGTAAACAGCCACTTTGAGGGGCAGTCGGGGCAAATTCTCATTGCCAGAACATAACTATTCTGTCCAACTCGAACGGGCCTAAGCGAACCTTGCAAACGTTCGGCACGGCAACTCGCGTGCTTTGGCATGCTATAGGTGGTGTCTCTCTCGTGGCTCAAGTTTGCTTTGAGACGGCACTGCTTCCCAGTGCTCCGTCGCGGTCCATACTAGTAGGAGGGGTGCGGGACCATTATACATCAAACACGGAGGCCATTCAGCAACAGCAGTAAAGACAACAGCTTAGCTTACCTCCAGAGCGGCCATCCTGACCACCTGGTTACTGTGATAGAAGAAGTTGGGGAGCACGTCGAAGATGGACGTCTCCGACAGAATCAGTTTCTACAAAGACAGGGAGACAGACTTTGTCACTGCACTTGTCACTTGGTTGAAGCATGAGGTCAGTCCGTTGCTCTCCCCAGGTTTGGCGGAGGGAGTGTACAGCTTAGGATTACATTAGAGAATCGACACTGGGTGGAAAAAAAAGGGTTACAAATTCGTGGGATAAGAATTATAGATAAAAAAGAAAAGAAGAGCACATGGTGCACACACACAAGCTGTTTCCCAACACTAGTGATGGAAAAGTATTTAAAAGTACTGTATATAAATGTTTTACTTGAGTAAAAGTATCAATGCTGCATTGTAGAACTACTCCGTTACAAGTTAAAGTTCTGAACAAAATGTACTTGAGTACATTACAATTTACTTACAAAGGTACCAAAAGTAAAAGTGCAATATTTGCCTCTGAGATGTAGTGGAGTAGAAGTAACAGTACTGTAAATTGGAAATACTCAAGTAAAGTACAAATAACTATGAATTGTACTTAAGTAAATGCACTTAGTTACTTTCCACCACTGCCTGACACCTCATATATATACCTGCAGGTTCTCGATGCAGAACTGGTGTCCGTACATGTCGATGGCCGAGAGGAAGATGGACTCCACCTGGTTGTGTCGGAGCTCGTAGGAGGGCAGGTGGGAGGCGATCAGCACCTGGGGCAAATAATTATCATCATTATTTCCAGTTGGTCATAATAAATTAATATAGCTGCTGCAGGATGCATTAAACCTTAATGAAGTCACCCCTTAATGATTAAGTGGCGACTTAACGGTCTCAGTGGCCTTGTGTGTTTGACTGTGCGCCCTGGGCCCCCGGGTCATACCAAAGAAGGCACTCGGCATCAAGGGTTGGATTGGGGGATAAGTCCCTGCGACATACTAGCGTCATGTCCAGGGGGTGTAACTTGTACATCAAGCTGCCTCACGCTAAGGAAACAGGTCAGGAGAGATAGGCTCCTGGGCCTCATGGCTCTGCGGGGCTAACGGTTCCACACGGTGCATCATTGTACGTGTGCTGTACTGTAGCAAATAGCAATGAAATGAGCAATTTCAGGAGAGGGGAATATACTATAGGCCTACTGTACACTGTGTGTTCTGTATATACTATATAGCAAGGAAATGTAAGGTGAATGGTGCGTGGGGGGTTCATCAGACCTGTCTGGCACGAAGCGCCACCTTGGCGTTGGTGGTCTTGCTGAGCTGGGTGAGCTCGGTCAGGATGGTCATCAGCTCATCTGTGAGCGTGGGATCTCGCCCGCACAGCTGGTCCTGGACAACGCAAGAGGAACAACGTGCAAATCACATGGGACTACTTTTATAATATTTTATACATTAAACTTTAAAGGATTGATTGGTGCATTAAGCATTTGTGCAATACATTACAGATGATAAAATCACTGTTGTTATAACTATAGAGCGTAGAGGGGGTGTTGTCCTATTAGTGCAGTTTTTTTGACTGCTTGTTTCCGTTTTGTTTTTCTTGTCTTGTTTTTATTTTTGTCTTTTTCTTTGCCATATGTAAGTCATGTGAGTTACGTTGTTGAAAGATCTATCAAATCTTTGATGACAAATGGATGAATGAATGACTAGACGTTAAGTGGACACTTACAATCAGCATAGTGACCAGGAGGTTCTTTTTGGTCACTTGGGCGTGGGAGAATATGTAGTTGAGCACGTTGGCCATGTCGCTTTTGTTCTCTTCACGTAGTGCAAATACACACTTGTCGTAGTGTCCTGTGAACAAGAACATGCATATTAGGACTTATCGTAGTGTCCCTGTCACTCCTGTGTGAACAAGCACATTGCATAAGGAATGGTTAGTTCGGACATCTACAGGCAAAGTGGTAAGAGGGGTACAAAACGTTTGTTGTGCGGCAGTGCTCTCAACTGGTCAAATTGAGGAACTGCAACGCTTTTGGGCAACTTCTAAAAGAGACCAAACATTATTCCACACACACACACACACACACACACACATGCGCACGCACACATGATCCTTAAAGCTAAAATGTTGGTGTATAGATGTTATTTCTCACCGTTCTGGAACTGGATCTCTACTTTGAGGTACTGCCTGAGCAGATCCATCACCACAGCCTTCATGTGACCGCGGATGCCACTGCGATACCTGGCAGACGAGTGTGCAGTCAGTTTAGACAAGTGGTTCCCAAACGTCTTAGCCCCGTGACCCAAAAGAGAAATTAAACGTTTGCCCCGGGACACAGACTAGTGAAAATAGCAAGCTCACAACGCGGCTCGAAGCGTCGCGTTGTGAGCTTGTGGATCTGCTATTTTCACACATTTCTCTTTCACCCAGTGTCAATTGCCTAGTGTAATCCTGGGCTCTGCGCACTCCCTCTGCCAACCTGGGGGAGAGCAACGGGACTGACCTCATGCCTCAGGACGTACTCACTTCTGAACGAGCTGCACGATGCTCTGGGTGTTCATGAAGAACACCTCTCTCTCTGACTTCCTGTTCAGAGTGGCAGCATGGCTGTCCAGGATGTTGGCGATCTGGAAAGGAGTGATTAGAACATTCCATCTTCAGAATTAAAACTCTTGATTTTGAAGTAAGAAAGAACCCGTCTATAGCGCGGCACGCGCACACACGCAGTGTGTATTAAAGGTCTATGAATTGCTGGCTTCTTTCTCCTTCTCCGCTCATTCAGACCTGGCATTCCATCAGTTAGAAGTATTGTGAAATATTCTTGCACCACAAGCAAGCAGAATAAACATAAAGGGCTATATCTTGCACCACCCCTTACCCCTAAACTTATTTGCCATCTTGTACTATTTTGAAAAACCTTTTAGGGATGAGGGGTGGCACGAGACAGGGCCCCATAGGCTCATTCAGAAAAGAGAGCGTGCGTGCGTTACCTGCTGGCTGGGGAACTGGCACAGCACCGAGGTGATGTTGCTGGCATACTGCGCCATCTCCTTCTTGATGGCCTTCTCCACGGCGGGGGGGATGCGACCCGACACGCTGGTCATGATGTCCTGCAGCTCCAGCAGAGGCAACGAGGGGTCTCGCATGGTCTTCATCAGCCTCTCCACCCACTCCTTAAGCTGGGGGGGGGGAGACAAGGAACGGAGCGTTTATCAGTACTCACATTCTTTACTTATGTAAAAAATATCAAGTCAAAGTTTGGAATTCAAAATGTACTTTAGTAAAAGTACAAAAGCTTTGGCATCAAAATGTACTTAAAGTAGTTTAGTACTCAACCTACTCAAGTTCAAACTGCATGAAAATAATCTTTTGAAAACCTTTTAAAATGGATGGCATTTGATGTCAACCGCCTACTGTGTCGCTATGAGCTAAGGTGTTTGATATGGGGTTCTTAAGGTCTATTCATAGTCCAGTTTTCGGTGAAGAGGTGACTTAGGTGGTTAGTAAAACAGAGAGATGTGTTGTGTGAGCGGTGACCACCGCGGCGTGACGTCACGTTGTAGTTTCCGGTGGTAACCTCTTCACCGACAACTGGACTATGAATAAGGCCTTTATGCTACGCGTGGACTCTGGGTACCTTGATGCCGAAGAAGGGTTCGGGCAGGCAGTAGCCGTTCATCATGTTGACCAGGTGGTCCAGTGTGCTGTGGAACACCCTGTGGAGCTTCTCCCCTCTCAGCGCCACGGCCTGGATGACCGGCAGGGCCCCCAAGTGCAGCTCCGCCTTGGGGACAAAAAAAAACACACCGTTCACTTGCATTGAACTCATTTTCCCAGAAGCCCCTTGCAGCCCAGAGCACGGCTCGATTTCCGGTTTCGTCATCATAACGTGACGGTCTCTCGTCACCAGGTCCGTGACAAATCCGCTCTTTTTTTAATTATTAAACAACGGCGAATTAAACACATAAAACAAATAGCGGGTTTAGCGTAATAAGCAGCACCGAAACATGGATTAAATAGTGTGGAACACGGGTTATGCAGCTTAACTGTTAAACATTTGTTTAAAACAAAAAACAAAGGGACCCATGCGACCCACAGATGGGTCCCGACCCAGTGTTTGTGGAACAGTGATCTACAGTACCTGCTGCACTTTGCTGGGGTCGTCCAGTTGCAGCTTGGCGATGACACAGCCAGGCTCCAGAGCTCCCCCGGCTCTCTTCACATAGTGAATACACCCAGACTCTGCAGCCGTCAGAGTCATCACCATCTTCATCACCTGGACAAAACAACACACACACACACACACACACGTTGACGCACGTTTACACATCTATAAATTCGCATCTATGAAATGACGGCAAATGTGCCCGTTAATGCTCCTTCACGTGGATGTCGCGCACCTCGATCTCAGCGTAGCACTGGCCGGAGAACACGTGCCCGCCGTCCTCTACCGTGTACTGGATGATTTTCCCCGCCGAGGGCGAGCGCAGCAGCGTCGGGTCGTTCTCCTTCTCGAAGACGCACGTCTTGTTCCCGATGGTGATGCGATACCTGCGAAATACAAAAGAACAACGGCGCCAACCGAGTTTAACCACTGAGTAATGTATTTACAAAGTCAGAATGGCCGGAGACGATTGTGCACAAAATGCCAAAATAGAAAGTCAACATGCATTGGTCACTTCGCCGAGAATAGGACATCTGCAAGCAACGCGGCAGAGTGCGACGCGTTGAGAGCTTGAGGATGGCCTATTTTCAGCGTGCCACAGTGTCATACGATGAAGGCTAAATAAGGTACGGACCACCTCCTCCTTCATGTAGAGTGGTGTAGTTAAACATACCTGTCCACCTCCTCCTTCATGTAGGTGGTATAGTTAAACAGTAACGTACCTGTCCACCTCCTCCTTCATGTATAGTTAAACAGTAACGTACCTGTCCACCTCCTCCTTCATGTATAGTTAAACAGTAACGTACCTGTCCACCTCCTCCTTCATGTATAGTTAAACAGTAACGTACCTGTCCACCTCCTCCTTCATGTATAGTTAAACAGTAACGTACCTGTCCACCTCCTCCTTCATGTATAGTTAAACAGTAACGTACCTGTCCACCTCCTCCTTCATGTATAGTTAAACAGTAACGTACCTGTCCACCTCCTCCTTCATGTATAGTTAAACAGTAACGTACCTGTCCACCTCCTCCTTCATGTGTAGTTAAACAGTAACGTACCTGTCCACCTCCTCCTTCATGTGTAGTTAAACAGTAACGTACCTGTCCACCTCCTCCTTCATGTGTAGTTAAACAGTAACGTACCTGTCCACCTCCTCCTTCATGTATAGTTAAACAGTAACGTACCTGTCCACCTCCTCCTTCATGTAGAGTGGTATAGTTAAACAGTAACGTACCTGTCCACCTCCTCCTTCATGTAGGTGGTATAGCTGCTGCCGTCGTAGGAGAGCAGAAGGCCTCCGTCGCTGAGGCGATGGACGTCCACCTCGGCGGACACCTGGTTCATGATGACCACGTAGGAGTTGGGAGACTGCCGCGTCACGGTCAGCACGTACTTGGTGCCTTCGTAGATCAGCTCCACCACCACCGTGTTGAGGAGAGTGTGCGCGGGTAACACCTGACCCCTGGAAAAGACAGTGGGAGATGTGTGTGAATGAATGAACGAACAAACAATTTTTTATTTCCATGACAGATCCATCCCTTACAGGATTATAAAGACACCAGAAACAAACGATGAGTTAACAAAATCACAACCTGAACACAGAAACTACACAAAAACAAAAACTAAATATTTGGTTAATACCCAAAACCAGAAATAAATATACATCACGTATATGTTTTCTTTGTCCGCTTGTCCCACACTTTTCTCTAAATATTCTGCAAGTGTGAATATCTTATGTTCAAAACCTCTCTCTGCGTCGCTTAACCATATCAGATCCAGGTTTCCACATCTATACAATCTTTGACGTAGTACATGATACAAAGGTGTGTGTTAGTGAGGCATTTATTTTCCCCCCCTTTTCCCAATTTAGTCGTTATGCCAATTCACGGTTTTCGCATGTGGTGGAATATGCCATTCCTCCTCTCAGTTTCCCCATCCTGCTGAACAGGTCCCGACCCAAGCTGTCCGCCCCGGCCTCCCACCCGTAAACACAGCCAATGGGGCTCTATGCACACACGCCATTTTGGAAAGAACTTGGGCCACTTCCGTACCTCCTTCACAGGTGTTACCGATGACACTAAGTAAGGCTCTGTTGCATTTAGTGTACAGTGGTTCTCAAACCTTTTCATTTCAAGGATCCCCCATAACTCTGTGAGTTACACACCCGTACGGGGCCATTTGGAACCCATTCAAGGACACTTTGAGACCCCCTGGTGTAGGCAGAGTGTTTCCAGTGAGCCAACACGCACAATAGCAGCGCCCTGACTCTGTTTGCCCAGAATGGAACAGAGCCTTCATTCGTACTATCAGCGGTAACACCTGTCTTCCCAAAATGGCATGTGTGCATAGAGCCCATTGTGTTTGCTGGGGAGCCCAGCGGAGTCTCTGCAGTGGTGGGACCTTTACCGCTGTTCCACTAGATGCCCTGTGGATGTGTTTTCTATCCAACAGATAGACCGATCTAGGGGCAGTTTTGTACCTTTCCAGAGAGTGCAGGAAGTTGGACACGCTGTTCCTCAGGTTGACGTCGGCTACGTGGAGCGCACCGGCCACGATCCCCAGCATGGTGTCGGGACGCTCTGCCTGCATACACACAGCATTAGAAACTCATCCGTTTATCACGTGAGCATGCAATTTCAAATCATAAAACTAAAGCCGAGTGGCCATTTGAAGCCCATTCGAGGAAGGAACCCTGCGGGTCCCTGACCTCACTTTGAGAACCACTTGTCTTATGGTATTAATCAGACCAGTGTGTGTCCAGTGGAAACCTCGTGTGAATCTGATCTCAGGTCAGAATGGGTTAAGCAACCACTGAGAGATACAAGGGTCTTTGAAATCAAAACGTTTGAGAGCCCTCGCACTAAGAAACGCGATGCTACATGCTAGTAGTACACGTGCTCCTCATAGCTCTCACCCAAATGAGAGACATGGCTGTATACCTGCATCTTCTCCGAGATGAGCCTGTCCAGCCAGCCAGTGTCGATGGTGTTATGCTGAAAGCTCTCCGTCTCCAGGAGCTTTATGAGGTATTCCACCGTGGTCCTGAAGTCTCCCCTGATAGACAGTTCCTTCAGAGCCACCACCATGTTACTGCGTAGAGAGACACATGGATTAAAGCCAAATTAAATCTCACAACTGAAAAATTTTACTTTCTGGGCCTAATATGTCATTTGTTAAAACAGCGTGTGTCCTACACACTTAGCACAAGAGGTAAAAGTACGATGTTTAGGTAGCCATACAGCTAACCAGTTGAAGAAATTGCAGGTTGAGGCATTAATGATAGCGGTTATGAAATATCTACGGTCGTTAGGGTTTTCTGGAAGACTGAAATGACTAATAACCCAAAATAGGCTATCTACAAGCATACAACATGTTGTAATAATAATAATAAACTTTATTTATATAGCACCTTTTTTGACAGTGTCACAAAGTGCTTAACAATATAAAAAGCTTGTAGATAGGCTTGTAGATAGCCTATTTTTGGTGCAGGATCCACTTCTATAGAAGACATGCAGACTTCTATGGAATCCAAATGACTGAAATCGGTTGTGGCGACTGAGAACTTTAATCCATGGAGACAAAGACAACTGTAAATACATCTCGCCGGGTACCTTCACATCATACAAAACATAAAACCTATTAACCGCATTAGCCCTAGCGTCCTAATTATGCGGGGTATGTCATTACAGATTAAGAGATTTGTTGCACACTAGAGGCAAAAAAAAGAAGGGATGAAGGTATTAGACCACTGGAGGACCCCGGTCAACAAAGAATATAGGGTTTAAGTGCTTAAAAGGGATAGTTTGGATTTGACTTACCCAGAATTAAACAAACTCATTAACAACGTATTATTAATGTCACGGCATGCAGTTAGAAGCTAGGTCGAATGGTGAGCTTATGACCTAGTTGAGTTCAATTCATTCACAAATGTCTAGAAGCTCCTCTCAAAAGTAGCTATCGATTGCATCTCTGAGTAGGAAAAATAGTGCCAAAAGTGTTGGGTGTGTGTACGTGAGTGTATACTCACGAAATGGCCTCCTCGCGATTCTCCCCCCAGGAGAAGCAGTGTCCGAACTGGGAGTCGGCGAACTCGTGCAGGCCTCCGGCCGCAGCCACGCTGAAGTAACCCCAGACGTTCTTATTGCTGCGGAAGTTCAGCTCCTGCACCGTTCCCGAGCTCGGCTTGAAGCCCTACAGCAACGACGACACATTTCACAGATGTTTAATCAGGGCCCTTCAATTTGGACTTTAACCCATTACAAGACCTGGAACACATCTGTGTCGCCTTAGCCTTTAACCACTTTTTAACCATTATTTTAAACTTTAGCTGTTGAAAAATAGCAGATCTACAAGCTCATTGCGCGACACGGAACTTTCTGCTTTCTTTTTTTGAAAAGGTGTGCAAATCTTTTAATATATATATTCTTTCACAGCGAGCATTTTTAACTAGAAAATATTTTGAGATGGAGGTCTGCGGCCAAATATATATATATAGAGAGAGAGAGAGAGAGAGAGAGAGAGAGAGAGAGAGATTCCGATGTTTAATGCGATTGAAAGAAAATTGGACTCATGTATACACTGCTTCGGATGTAAGTTAATTCTGGTCTTTCTGAGCATGCTCATTTCCAAGGCGCACCAACTCCAAGGCGCGCCGAGGAGTTATTTCGTGCATTTTGCAGATCCGAAATCCACACAAAAGAACGTGGAGCAGCAGCAGATGATGATCCCCCTGATCCGTGTGTGTGTTCAACAGTCTCTCTCTCTCTCTCTCTAAAAAATAACGAGCGACCCTTGATACAATAATAATCAGTGTGTTGCGTGCCCTGGCCGTGCTGTAGATAATAAAGTACAAATAAAAACGAGATGATCACCTTCCCAGCGGAGAAGGGGAGCCGCAGCGGGTGGGGGAAAAAAAGACGGTAAACATATATGCCCGTCCCTATCCAACCAGCAGCCTCAAAGCTACTGCGGAATGAAATGATGGGATTTCAAAGTATCGTCTTTCGTCTGTAATGTTTGTATTGTTGAGACAGTCACAATGAATGAACTGCCTATATTGTATGTGTCCAACAGATGGCGTAGTTTCACGTGAATTAACATGTATCATGTCTTATAATATCATGTCTCCATGTAAACAATCATTCGGAATGACCATTTCCCATGTAAACTCGCAGCAATTTTTTTTACTACCGAAGTATTTTATTCTGAAGTATTTATTCGGAATGATCAGCCTTGCATGTAAACGTGGCCACTGGCACATACCTCATCGGGGTTTTCGCTGGTGATGCGGGCTGCGATGACATGGCCTCGAGGGGAAGGGGCCGTGAACAGACCCTCAAAGTCAATGTGACAGTCCCCCCAGGGCTGGACCCCATACAGCATTCTGATGTCTTTGATGCGGTGCAGAGGGATTCCCATGGAAATCTAGACAGGAGACGTTAAGGATTTACATGATGCTCTCTTCACTGGACAAAGTGAAACACGGAACAAACTATCAGTCAAATATAACCGTAGCCTTTTATAGACGATTGCTGCTACCATGCCCGACTTCACAGGGTCCATTTGGTTACATTTGTACAGTATTTGAGTTGCACGTGCATAAACGAGAGGGGTGCACCACAGAGCACATATCTCCGCCAGGCTGTCACAATTATTATATAATCGCCTGATTGCAACTATTTGAGCTAATCGCAATTATTTTGCATTATTAGAATAGTTTCTATTCCTCTCTATACAAACAGTTGGATAAAAATAAAATAAATGTCATATTTCCATCATTATTTCCACTTCATTGTCCATGCTCTTTTATCTACTTTCAACCTGGTGTTGTTCATGTTTTTCAAGAATATTTTCAAGAATAAATCGACAAGGCCCATTGCGACCTTGTATGTCTGCTATTTTTGAAACATTTCGAAAGTATAAAATAATTATAGAGGTGGACTGTTTTGGCCATAGTACGGTATATGTACGCCGTACGGTATAATGTACATCTATTCACGTAGAATGAACCAGGTACTTCAGAATAGATTCGTTTTTGAACCCCAACACAGCTCCGATTTGTGGTAATAAAGTGATAATAAAACGAAGAGCTGAGAGATGTCAATGTAGAGGACAGATGCTGTCCTACTCCTTCACACACAGAAGTCTGATGAGCTTGGCCGACGCATGGTTGCTTCGCAACACTACCCTTCAGCTTCAGCACAACTGACCCATTTACTGTTGAGTGTGTGTGTACACACACACACGCACACACACACAAACCTAAACAGCAGCCTAATGCAACTATAGTTTCTGCGTATCGCCTCTCTTCTTGGTCGGTTGCCATGGAGATTAAAGGGGCCTACTCTAGCACTGGGCGGTGAAGCATGCCAGCTTTGTCCCAAAACCAAACACACACCGGTCGAGTAGACAACACGTGATTGTAACACATACCCTCCCAAGCAGCTCACGTATGTACGTACTGTATGTACACGCACATGTGTGTCTGCATGTTGGGAGAACACAGCAGCAAGATTTGTGAACTGTTCCGATTAAAGGTTAGCCAATGGAATGGAAGGACTTCACTAGTACTGCCTGTATTGACTAGACCCGCTCCTATTTTTCCTTTTGTATACTATTTAAATAGTTTTGAGGGAAAATGCTGCCATTTGTCCCAAAGTTACTTCAAAAGATTTATACCTATAATATTATACCCTGCACATGCATATAACGACACAATGTGACATAGCTCTGTTTACACAATGCTGTACCCCCCTCCAACTGTAAATACTTTCCCCATTTTCAACCGTTTTATTATATTGCGACACTTGCTTTGGCAATGTAAACGTATATGTTTTCTCATGCCAAAAAAAGCTAATTTGATTTGAAGTGCGTCAGTGAGACTCACTTGCAGCTGTGCGGCGGGCAGGTTGACGTCGGCCACCATCTCAGTGCAGGGGTGCTCCACCTGGAGACGAGGGTTGAGCTCCAGGAAGTAGAAGCTGCCGTTCTGGCTGTAGAGATACTCCACCGTACCGGCGCTCACGTAGCCCACCATCTTGGCTAGCTTCACCGCACACTGGATGGGGTGGAAAGAACCGTTCTCAAGTTAGTTTTTGTGCATTTTAACAACTTTCAAACTGGAGCCAGGAGTCCATATTTTGAGCACCAGGTCATTACAGATTGCCAAATATAATCAAATATACATTTGAGTACTTTTTCCACCACTGGAATGTATAGCCCATTCTGGACGGGAACCTCTTTTGGTGTTTTAAGCATTACGTTATACTTTAGCTATTGAAAAATAGCAGATCTACAAGCCGTGTACGAGCTTGTAGGTCTGAAAAATCGTGAAAATGTGGCGCAAATCTTTGAATATATATATTCTTTCAGAGTGAACATTTTTAACTCAAATCTTTGCTTCTGGGGGGGGGGGGGGGTCCCTGGAACAACATATTTTGAGATGGGTGTCGGCGGCCAAATGCATATCATTCTGGGGCTCCTTGACATGAAATAGTTTTGAGCACCACTGACATAGAAACAAGAGGTTTATCAGAAAACAGTCATGATTTCGATTGTGTAGAATCGTCCTCGGGTCTAAATGGGTTAGTGTGTAACATAGGGGGGGGGGGTCCATACCCGCTCCATCTCCTCAAACACATCGGCGGTAGCGATAGTAGCGGGGGCCTCCTCGATGATCTTCTGGTGCCGCCGCTGCACAGAGCAGTCTCTGCCGAACAGCGAGATGGCGTTGCCGTACTGATCGGCGAGGATCTGCACCTCCAGGTGCCGCGCGTGCTTCGCCAGCTGCATGACGAAGATGGGCGACCCCGGAACCTCCGTCTGGACCTGGAGACAGACGGGGAGGAAGTTGAGCTTATTTCGTAATCATGTGGTGACCTCGCATATCTGTATTTCCTCAAAATTATTTTGGGAAAACTGGCCGAGCACTATTATGCTCGAAGTTGCACCTTTTCTGAACTAAAATGTGTTATGTGTATGTATGGAACATAACCTAATGTGAAGATGTTCACAAAAGGTTTGCCTAACTTTGCTACTACAGGGAAAACACTCTTTTTTTTACTCGTTGTTTGCTGTGATTGATGTTATTTTATCTATGCTTCTGCATTGTCTGAAGGAAGCCAAACAAAAATAGGTTTCACAAGATGTGGTAAATCAGTTTGATAAATATTCAACCAATGAAAAGTATTAACAACAAGAGCCTTGTGACTAAAGAAATAATAATGACACTGTATCCATGGGAACACTTCTATCTATATTACATCTCCCTATGAAGTAACGGTTTGGGATCATACAATGTGTCCACCCCAACAGCGATGACATACTAGAGTGGTTTTCAACCAGTGGTCCTTGAGGGGATTCCAGGTGGTCCCCAGCTAAATTATGGAGAGTAGGGAACCAAATGGACCCTTAGTAGATATTTAGCTCTTGAGAGCGTAAAATGAAACCAAATGGATTATTGTTAAACACCTGCATTATTCTACATAATTGAAAAAAGAAGTCTACACAATTTTCGAATTTTGATCAACGTCTGCCATCTCTCTAAATCTCAAATGGTGGTCCGCGGCTTAAATGCCGAATAAATAATGGGCCTTGATATGACATAGGTTGAAAATCACTGACACTGATACTACATTACACAAAACACATGACATGATGTCAGTTCGACTATGGACAAAGTCTGCACTAACCTGTCTGTAGAGGTTAGGGAAATCGTCGGCAGAGTTGACCTTGCGGATGCCCTTTCCTCCACCTCCTTCGGAGGCCTTCACCATTACAGGGTAGCCAATCTCCTCCGCAGCCTGGCAAAATACACATACGCGCACACACAGCTCATCAACATACATGCAACCATAAGGCCAAAGTCCACGGCCGATTGGTTAGTCTCAAGCATCACGTCAAGCAGGTGAAACAATCACCTTCATGCCAGCCTCCACGTCGTGGATACAGCCTTGCTCGTACAGGTCAGAGGGCACATTGATGATTCTCTTCTTTTGGTCACTCTCGGACCACTCCACCGTCAGACCTGAGACACAAGCACAGAAACATCCAACAATTTTTTACAGTACTAATTTTCACAACACGTGGCAATCGTGGCATGAATGGCAGTTGTTTTTTGCCAGGTGCGAAGCAGCCTGGCCTACATTTGCACTACTGACGACCGTAAAGACGACTCTAAACACAACCTAGTCATGATTGGCTGCCTCCTAGCGAACTTGTCATGATGATTGGCTGCCTTCTAAGCCAATGGGAGTCTGAACGGCATAAACTCTGAACACCGCAACGCGGAGCGAGAGGCATCAGCAGCTAATGTTAGGAGCTAACTGGAGCTATAGGAAAGCCATAACAAAACACCATGAGTGAACCAACAAAGGAACGTCAGAAATAAACGAAAACGGGCACTACAAGAGCTTGTTGCACCCGGCAGTTATGACAACGGGCTCGTTCGGGCAGGGCTGAGTTTCTTCCCTGGGTTTGTGCCGGTTCTAATCCTCCGTTTGTTTGAATGGTGTGGTTCCACTCGCCTATAGTTTATGCATGGTGACGCGAGTATGGTTGTCTGTTTTCGTTGGCAGTAAGTGATCCCCCATTAGGTAAGACCCATGAGTAATCATGTCCTCCCTGCGGTTCACTGAGTTTGAAGGCCGCTCACAGGTAAACCACTTTCCATGTTGCGCTTGAGTAATCTCTCAACACAATTTGCAATTTACAACTTAGGCAATCGAGATCGAGGTAATACATAGGTAAACATAGGTAGGTAAACCAAGAACCAGATCAGTCTAAACAGTATAATATTTTAAGAAAATCTATCAATAATCTGTACATTGAAACTATAGAGAGTACAGACTATAGGATGCCAGGTCTATACATGGCCTGGCATCTAGATTTTAAATTACATTTTAGCCTTTGCACACATTCTATTTGAATGCATTTCCAAAGTAGTCTTTCCAGTTTTACGAGAAGAATCCATAGATTCTTCTCGTAAGTTTTGGAGAAAAAGGTTTCGGAGAAAAACAACCTACCTGACCCACTCCAGGGCAAGGTTGGAATGCCAGCAGTTTGAGCCACAATAGAAGAGGCAATCTTGTCTCCGAGAGACCACATGGCCTGGCTTGGGGGACCTGTGAAATAAAAACAGTCAAAGAGATCAACTAATGGGTAGATCATTTTGATGAGTTTGATTGATGGATTGAATACTTTGACAATCTATAAAGGTACAGACAGTAAAACGATTTAAAAACATGCCAAATGGATGACACAAAAAGCCACAGGCTTGTTTCCATTGTGGACCATTAAACACATTCAACACTCTGGACAAAACGACAATGCAACAAAAAACAAGTACACAACAAGTAAAAAGGTACAGCCTTGTCTTACCAATGAAAGCAATGCCATGCTTGTAAAGCAGCTCAGGGAGTTTGGGGTTCTCAGAGGCATGGCCCCATCCAGCCCACACTGCCTGTACAGAACATACAAATAAGGCTGTTCAACAATAGAAAATACTCCAAAGCACAGCCTCAGTTTCGCTTTGAAAATGTATACAGTGAAATCAGTGTTCATTTAGTGCAGGGGTTTTCAACTGATTGTGAACGAAGGACCACCGGCACCACCCCCTGACTTAGAATCAACTTGGGGACCACTGTTGTGTTGGTTTGGGGATATGGGCTAAGATTTGTGCTTTTGTAACACTTGCTATGCATCCCATGCGTAATACATCCCACTGTTTCTCAGCCAACGGTCCATTGACTACTAATAATTTCCAAATAATGACTCAAACCAGACAATCCGGTGCACTTCCCCCTCTTGAGATTGAGGTTTTACTGTGTCTGCATGAGATGTTAACAAAAGGTCTGAACTTACCTGAACAGGTATGCGCTTAGCAATGTCCAGAATGAGCTCAACATTGGCGTAGTTGTTGTTGTTGGTGCCTCCTGGCACAGGCACGTAATGATCCGCCATCTTGATGTACTCTGTGGGCGAGGAACACATGACAACGTGAGTGCACGTTTATAATTAATGCAAATGTTTTACTTTAATTTTCACAGCTTGTGGTCACCTACGAATGTTGCCATACGAAAATATCAAACTTCATTATATTTAACGTGGCTATATTCACAATTTTAAAAGAATGGGCTAACCTTTACTACTATAGCCCATTGCGTTATCAATTATTCTCCTTTCTGCTAGTGCTAATGGAATACTTTAAAGCCATGAGGCTTGATCAATCTGAGCTTCCACTCCTTTGTTTAAATACATTAACTAGGGCCACATCGTGGCTGTGTCAGGTGTTTTGCTGTGACATTAAGCACCAGTCAGTGAGCACATTGACTAAAGCTTTTACCCCATTAAGATGGAATAGCAAAGTTCACCTGCGTTGGCTTTCAGGTCCTCAGGGGTCACCATGACAACAAAGCGGATGGCCCTTTCATTGCGGAACATCTCATAGGACCAGCGGCGGATGGAACGCATGCATTTGACCGCTGCAATGCCATTGTTAGCAATGAGAACCTGGTGAATGGAAACATTTTGAGTCATTAATGACGACTATATGCATATTAGGCAGACAGGCACAGGCCAGGCCAGACACAAGCAAGTGCTGACGTCTCACCATAGTATTGTGTACAGTTATGAACAGAAAGGCCGTTCAAACATGGTAAATAATTATTAGGGATGCTCCGATGGCCACATATCGGTATCGGCCAATATTTGGCGTTATGGGTCAATATTGGTATTGGCAAATAAAACTGACATTAACCGGTGACAGGAGCCGATATTTATCGGTTGTTGATAAGCATACATTTTGAGTTGGCTATGGTGTGTTGGTTATCTGCAGCCTACCAAGCTGTAGATTTATTGTTTTGAAGATGTATTTGTTTCCCTGGCAAAAGGGGGAAATAAAAAATAAATTAATAAAATTGTTATTTTAAACATCTGTATCGGGCAATAATTTCCATATCGGTGCATCCCTAATAATACATAGACTAATACCTTCTCGATGACCTTGTTGCCACCAAAACGGGTGACAAATTCAGCCGGCGAGGCGACAGTGAAATCCCTCTGCAGGTCAATGCGACGGCGGTCCCTTCCCTGCTTTACTAAGTGCAGTCCGGACATGCTGGGCCTGTTGAAGAAGCATAGCCTGTTGAACTAAGTGAAGACTAATTTTACGACTTAGTGACACCTTGTGCTAAAGAACCTTCGAAAAGATGCTATTTTTAATTAAATTGTCGTAAATTATACCTTGCCAGGAGGGCCTGTGTCTGCTTGGCACTGGCCATATGCACATTGCTATAGATATGTGTTGATCAGCGACAAAGCTGTGCAATACAGGACAAAGCCAGATGGCAGCGTGACACCATCCCCACATTGACAAACTGGCTGCGACAGGGTATGCCAACTAGTGCGCTGTAAATACTACCGTACAAAGGTGATCAACAAGAACAATGTGGGTGTAATATTCACTGAACGTTTTTACATGTTCAACTATGATCATCGTACGGTCCAACTTTCACACAACATGACTTTCACTTTACCAGGCATCTATTTCCTGGTTGTGCAGACCGGTCATGTAGTTTATGGCTTTTTAGTGTTTTTTGTTTTTTGCCCACAGCAGACAGACAGACACAGACAACGCCAGTCTAAATGGTGCTAAGAAATTAATCCTCAGCGTGGCTTACTTCTTGGAACGCGTTTACAGGCTTGAGCAAGTGTCTGGCGTTTCAAAACTCCACCCTCAGAGTGAGCCATTAGAAAGAGGAGTACAGTGGGAGGGAAGAGTGTGCGGAGTGGAGTGTCCGAGCTCGTTTGGCTGGCTGGCTTCAGTGGCATCATGACAACACGGTTGCGTCAGTGTCACAGGGGTGCTTTGGGGTTAAACCGGGCATGCATGCAGCTTCTGTACAGAACTGAATGGGCTCCCCTTGGCCCAAGGAAAAGAGACAAACACACATGGCCCCATTCAATATTTCTAGTTCTGACAGTCTGGTCATCATCTATTCATGTTCAGCCTCGTGCAACGCTTTTTCACTCTTTTAAAGCCGACCACGCAAACAGTGCTAGTCAAATATTGAGAGCTGAGAGATTCTAAAGTCTAAAAAGGTAAGGGTCTACAGCTTGATTTATACACCATTGTCACACAACAAAAATGTAACGCGTTGCGAGATTGTAGATCAGCTATTTTCGGTGTGCAACCAAGTATAAATCAACAATAAGATGAAGGGCCCTGCTTACAGAGTAGCGTAGCATAACAGTCAGGCAACATAGTACATCACTATCCACAAGAAAGGGACAACAAGTTCCTAATCAAATACCGATTATGCCACAGTTAGTTTCCAACTTTGCGTTGTAATTGGCTGAAATGCATTATAATGCATGTCAATAACTCAATATACATCAATATTAACAGCACCTCCGAGTCTGAACATATATTCACCGCTACCGTTGCCATTACTTAGCTGCCAGCTGTAATTTTCATGCTTTATTTGCCATCTAATCATTATACTCTCGAGCTTGTGATATACCACATAATGATAATATTGGCACACGCTATTCCACAGTGCTCAGCCATCAGTCTTGTGCCACCACCACAGCACACCGGTGCCAATATCTCACCATATCTCTTGTATTACGATATTGCATATTCATGCACATGAACTTTACACTGATAAGTAAGACTGGGCAATATAGCAATATCCTCAATATAGTGATATTAGACTACGGTACTAGGAGATAATCAAGTATTGCCTTTTCCTGGTTTAAAGGCTCAAATTCAGCCGTCTAGCTGTTACATTTACTCTTGTGTACTTGTAGACTGCAAGATGTAACAATATGAATCTTAAAAGTGTTCTGCTGTGTTTGAAGTAAAGTGCCTCAGCGTTCAGAAACCTGATACAGTGGTATGTGAAAGGACTGGAGCAGTGGAATGAAAAGGGCAACTCAGTGAAATAACTGGAGCTGGCAGGGCCTAACCTCTCAGTCTCAGGAGCATAAACCCGTCAGCCTCATGAGGAGCATACAGAGATACACTGTGGAAGTGGAAAGCAGGAGAGACCACATTTTTTTCACACATGCTTGCTGGAGAAAAGGGGCCATCCAGTCGGGTGTGTCGGGAGCTCGACTGAACATGGTGTACTTTCAACTTTGTTTAACCCATTCAGGCCCGACGTCGAAATTTAATACAAATGTTTTCTAAATCATGACAATTTTCTGAAAGATTTGAGGCACATTTAAAAAAAAAATCAAAAATAGCAAAATTATAACATAATGTATGCAACCACCAAAAGGGGTTCCCGCTTCCCAGACTCGCCTTGTGACGACATCTTTCAAAGAGCCAATCTTTCTCGATATGGGGTACAACACTCACATTTCACGTTTCGTAGCCATGAAACAACAATTTTGTTGTCCAATTCATAACATCATAATGTGGATTATTTATACAGAGCAGTAGACACTAGACAGACTGCATGTGATGCTGGCATTAAAGAAGTATCCATTTCTGATGATCAATTAGAAAAATATTTTACAATATTGATTTTGATTGATTTTCAGAGTCAGAGAGCTTCACAGGAAAGCTTGGAGATGTTCTGAAAGATTGGCCGAAGGTTCATATCAGAATATTTTTTTACACAGCCCTTTATTAGACAAAAAGAAAACACAGCTCATCTGTCAATAAACTTGAGGTGCTGGAGCCAAAATGAAACTAAATGAAGTGAAAATGAAAAGGCAGCCTATGTACTGTAAACTGTGCTGTGCACACACCAAGACTGCATTTCAATCATTTATTCTTGCATTTTGAACTGGAGACATTTGAACGGGTAACGCACCTAAAGTCAGAGCTCAGTGGTCACATGAAGAGTACTTTCAGTAAATCAAATCAGATTTTTGCACAGCTTGAGTGTGCGAAGGCTGCCTTTTATTGTTCAGGAATGTTTATCCAAACTGTATGGCAATAGATTAATACATTTGTAAATAATAATTATTATAAAAATAATAATTATTAGCAGTAGTAGTAAATAAAATGATAGATAACTTGATTTAATAACATTGACACTAAATAGTGTCAGACTATAACTGATGAATGCGAGTGTGAGAGAATTGTGAAAGGGCCATAATCCTGACCTTAGGTTGTGCAAGGGGCCATCGATGTGGTCAAAGCCCATCTCAAAGGTGCTGCTGCTGTCTGAACTAACAGACGATGGTGACAGCGAGCGAGCCTCCTTCTCCTCCAGCAGCGCCAGCGGTGCCTCTGGCTTCCCCAGGGTCTCATCCTCAGAGTTCTCCTCCGACACCGAGCCCACAATGAAGTGGGAGTTCAGTGCTGCGACCGCGGGGTTCTTCTTCTTGGCAGGCGCGACCTGTTGTGCCATGGCTGGTTGACACGAACAGGCTGCAAACACTGTGCAGGGACACAGGGCAGTGGTATGGTTATAAAGGAGACACGGAGTCCAAAAAGCACAGCACACGATGACATGAGTTGTGCCACGGTTGGCACAGTCTTCTGTTTGCCATATTGCATCAGTGGGTTGCATAAACTTAAGAGATAGATATTGATAATGCAAGCGTTGCAAAACTATAACCAACCAACTATAACCCAAGAGTACTGTGGCATAGGGTACAGTTTCTGAACAGGTACGGGACGGGTATCACCTTTTTTAATGGAAAAAGTGTATGAAAAATATGCCTTTGAAAACACTTCATTTACAAAGGTCCAACAAATGGTTTGGAGATCGAATTGTGACCCTGTGGATAATAACAATATGTTACACTGAAATACAACTGTATTGCGGGATCTATTTTTAACGAATCAGTAATCAAATCCTAATGTTCCATTAATAACCACCAATTTCAATCAGAATCCTAATGAATCCATCGCCAGCAAACTGTAGTACAGAATAAACACAGAACTGGCTCCTTTTAGTAGTAGCCTATCTGCAAAAGAAAATCAACTAAATTCATACATTTAAAAATGCCTAAATCGTTTATTTAGATCATCTCTTAAAGTGTTTTAAAAGTCTTTAACTAAAAAGTAGCTTAGGGAACTGCAGGGCATCCCGCTTGTGCAGGTATGAGAGCATGACCAATCCATAAGACTCAGTCTAGCAGCACTGAACCTCTCACCAAAACAATGCAGATGAGATGGTGATTGATAGGTCATTAGTGGCATTTCCATTTAAATCAGTTGTCAGTAGCAATTTGCAAAAGACATCATCTGAGGTTAGGTACCCACACACCCGTCCCACACTGAACCACACCTTCACATGCTCCAATCACACCGGAGTCAGTCCACCCACCCATACAAGACCGAGCTATTGTCATCCAACCGCCTGCAACTTCATATCAACTGCTTTTCTAACTTGTACAGTATGTGCCACTGTTCATTCTGTTAAGTCTATTAATGTTAAGTATCCCACTGGCCTATTTGTTTGCACAGTTATTATATCAATATATAATATACTGGCAATACAAACATATACTCTGCACAACGGGGAGCTTCAATAAGTATTCCCAGAGGAATTTGTGACATGATGGCACAATTCCGAGGCTGCTTTTACTGGGATTTAAAGACAGTATGATGGTGTCCTGGCCTACACATCAATATAGTTAGTGTATTCTTACAGGCTGTCTCCCTATATATAGCTATAGGCATAGTAGCCTGCTTAGGGATGCATTGCTAACATTGCGACAATTAACCACAGAATGTGACCAATGTATCACCAACTCTAGGATACCCTGGGGTAGCTGAGCTCTGATCCATATCTCTAATGCGAGAGCTAACCCTGGGGCTGGGTCTAGTTTCAGCAGCACAAAATGACAAGTGCACTCAGTGCCATGGTCATGCAAGTGTAGTGGGGCAGTCTGTATAGGCACACCTTCCTTACCTATCGATAGCTGCTGGCGAGACCAGAAAAACAAGCCGAGCAGTGCAGCAGTCAGACAAAATGCGAGCCAACTATAATACATCACCGACACCAACTGTCTGAGACAACTGCGGGTTATACTCGAAAACTACCCCATGCTAATACAAATGAGCTCTCATTGCAGACACAACAACCGTTCTGTTCGCCTTACTATATCGTTTAAGTTGGGTCACTGGTTAAACAGAAATACCCACGCGTGGTCTTAACAGAGATGTTCAGAACCGAGGCAGGGGTTAGTTTGACAGGCAGATTAACTCACCGTCTGAGATATACCGACACGTAATCCTGAAACGTTGATTCCAAAAGACAAGTTACTCAATGTGTTCCATTGACATTTCTTTCACGCAGATGACGATGAAAAAAGAAAAGTCACATCATGATGAGCTCATACATACAACTACAAGGGGCCGATGTAACAGCAGAGAAGTGGTGTGATCATGATGTGATGCGCCAGCGGGTTACTAGTGGCCATTCACCTCTGAACCGAACCCCCGCTTCCGCCATAGAACTACAACAAGTAGAGAGAGACACCTCCTACTGTACAAAATGTACAGTTTTTTTGTTTCTCTCTCTCTCTCTCTCTCTCTCTCTCTCTCTCTCTCTCTCTCTCTCTCTCTCTCTCTCTCTCTCTCTCTCTCTCTCTATATATATATATATATATATATATATATATATATATATATATATATATATATATATATATATATAATTTACTTTCACAGAATCATACATCATATCAAAAATAATACACGTAGCCTATGTATCCTAATAGCTAAGAGCTGATAATTAGATTCAAATGGCTGCCCACTGCAGTGCTGCTGCATTGCAACTGCAGGTTGAAAAGACCCTCAGCTCTGAACTCAGTAGGATCTGCACCTGGCTCGCTGATGACAAACTATCCTTACACCTGGGAAAAACTGAATCCATTCTCTTCAGATCAAATAGTAATCTCAGTAAGGCAGATGGCGGCCCAGGCCGTAGCGTAACGGTCTGGGCACCGGACTGGTAATCCAGTCGCAGTGTGCCGCGGGTTCGACTCCCGGACCCGACACGGCCTTTACTGCATGTCATCCCCCCATCTCTCTCCCGTTTCCTGTCAGTCTACTGTCTGTCCCTTCAAAAATCAATAAAAGGCGTAAGCCGCAAAAAAATATCTTAAAAAAAAAAAAAAAGTAAGGCAGATGGCTTCTTGGTTAGAGTGGGTGACAATATTATCACGCGAAAAGATGAAATTATCTACCTAGGTTCCATCCTGAAGGCCAATCTTTCCGGTGATAAAATGGCCACCAACGTAATCAAAAAAGTCAATCAAAGATCAAGATTCCTTTACAGGATCTCCTCACTGGTCAACAAAAACACCTTGAAGACCTTAACAGGAGCCCTCATACAAGGTTTCTTGACTATGCATGCACCTCTTGGTACCACAGCACCTCAAAGGCCCTTAAAACAAGGCTCCAGACCTCCCAAAACAAACTGGTCAGGCTCCTACTTGGCCTCACCCCCCGAACCCACCTCACCCCTGCCCACTTTGACAGGCTGGGATGGCTTAGGGTCGACGACAGAGTACAGCATCTTGCAATGGGTCTGGTCCACAAGATTCGATACACCACCAAGATACCCATGTACCTGTCTAAATACTTCCTTAATGTAAACGAATTCCACACCCACAACACCAGAGGGAGTGCAACAAACCATGTACAACCCAGATTCGGCACAAACAAGGGACTAAATTATTTTCGCTCCTATGCCACCAAAATGTGGAACGCCCTACCAACAGTCATTAAGACATGTGAATCCCTTGACTCCTTCAAAACCGCTCTCAAAGGGCACCTACGGACGGCTGCAATTCGAAACTGGCCCCCGTAAAATCTGAATCCCCCCCCCCCTTTTTCCCCCTCACTGTATATGTTTCTTTTCCCTTTTTGCTTCCTTTATGATGAATTCCTGTTCTGTTCTTTAACTATATAGAAGTGTCTATTTGTACGTCTCTAAATGTTTTGATGAATTGAACATGGTGGACCCTGTTGTAAACAAGTGTAATGCTTAATTGGGTCGTCCACTCACAGTTAACAGTCTTTGTATTGAGTTTGTGCTTGAAATGTACTGTAATTCTGCAAACTGTTAATAAATATTTCAATCAATCAATCAATCAATCAATGCATGCCATCGTTTTAGGTTTTATTCAATTAATAAGGGCTTGTTTCCATTTCCACCACACAATGGAAACAAGCCCTTAAATTGATTTTTTGTTATAATATATGCATTGTACAAAGTGTACAGATTCTGTCAATTGATCAGTTTCTATGTGTTCTATTTCTCTGGTTTCCATATTGGCGGACCAATCGGATTCTACGATGACTTCCGTGGGTGTGTGCAGCCTGATGCCGAATATAGCCGATCTACAAGCTCACAGCGCGTCGTGATCGGTTGCGATGCGACGCGCTGTGAGCTTGTAGATTGGCTACATTCGGCCCGCGACACCGTAGCACGACGAAGTGAACAGTGGAAGGGCTGTTTGCAATGTTGCCACGTCCGCTAATTATAAGCTACTTTGGGCTTGTTTCTAAAGTGTAGTTGCTAATGTATTTGTCCAAAAGGACCCTAGATCTAAAAAATATTTTGTATACCTGATTTCCATCCATCCATCCATCTTCAACCGCTTATCCGTAGTCGGGTCGCAGGGGCAACAGCTCCACCAGAGTGCTCCAGACTTCCCTCTCCAGAGCAACATCAGCGACTTGCTCCAGGGGGATTCCGATACGTTCCAAGGCCATCGATGTGTTTCCTCCAAATGCGCCATGGTCTGCCCCGGGGTCTCCTCCCAGTGGGACGTGCGTCGGACCTGCCTAGGGAGGTGCCCGAGAGGCATCCTTACCAGATGCCCGAACCACCTCAGCTGGCTCCTTTCCAGGTGAAGGAGCAGCGGTTCTACTCTGAGTCTCTCTCGTGTGACTGAACTTCTCAGTTCTCACCCTATCTCTAAGGGAGATGTCAGCCACTCTTCGAAGAAAACTCATTTCGGCTGCTTGTATTCGCGACCTTATTCTTTCGGTCATGACCCATACTTCATGACCATAGGTGAGAGTAGGAACGAAGATTGATCGGTAGACGGAGAGCTTTGCCTTGGCTCAACTCTCTTTTCGTCACAACAGTGCTCTCCTTCTCCGTCCTCCCCTCACTCGTGAACAAGACTATACCTGATTTATGTCGTTAAAATATTACACATTTGTCACTTATTTCCAATATTTGTCTTGTTGAAAATAGCCGATCTACAAGCTCACAATGGCGACAATATTTTCAAAGAGCCTAGTCGCTTCTTTTTGGTTTGTTTTATAGACCAGGTTTGTCCTGCAGGATGCTTATTTCTCTCACACAATCTGGCAAGACTGGCTGTTTGTCTTCCTTGGGTACTCAAGGACTGTATAAAGAGGACAGGAAGCGAAGACCGTACGGGTGCCGCCATGTTGCTACATGGTGCTCCATGGAAGGAAAGAAACATGCGCAGTTGAGACCAGGAAGTTGGACATGCATATGGCACAAATGGCCCAGCAGATGGCGTGAGGTGACTTAAGACCTTGCTGAATGTAGGGACGCTTGTAAAGTTGTATCTAACTCTTCTGCCAGCCTATATGCTGAAGCCAGCTTGGCTCAGTGCTCACAATGAACGGACTGACTGAGACAGCCGTGTCATGATCAGTGCAACTATAATATCTATATAATTTTATGTAATACAGTGGTTTTCAACCTGGTCTGGGGACCACCAGCACCCTTGAGGGGGTTTCAGCTAGGTAGTCCCCAGCTTGGTAACCAAATGGACTCTTATAGATCTTTAACTCTTGAGAGCGTAACCCGTCCATTTGGTTTCATTTTAAACTCTCAAGAGTTCAATTATTGTTAAAGATCTGTATAATAAGTCTACACAAGAGAATGTAGAATAATTGTTATTTTGATCAACTATGGCCAGCACTAAAGTGTTATTTATTTATTTATATACACATACATTTATTTTACCATTTGTCAATGGTAGGCTACCTTTCCAAGTGTCTCCCGTTATGGCACTATTTCCTATTATGGCCAGCATGATTTTCGTTTAAAAGAATGTTATTTATTTTGACTGTCTTTCCGACCATCCTTGGGATTGTGGGTGGTTGGGTGGGTGGGATAGGGGATTGAGTTTAAATTTTATTTTCATATTTGATATGTCTACTCTGTTTAATACTTGCCCCTGGGTTTGTCACAAAAACTTTAATAAAATATTTTGAAAAGAAAAGAAAGAAGAATGTTATTTATTGCATGCTCACGTCAGCCTACTTTTATTTATCTGTTTGGAAATGTGTCTGCATTTATCAAATAAATGACTGGATGTGCCACAAGTCCCTTTTCTGTACTTTTATGTCTACGCAATATAGGCCTACATGTTGTATGGTCTACTCTAAACTCTAAAGGTTAGAGAGGTAGGCTAGCCGAATGATATTATAAAGGCAATTATTAGGGTTATGTGCTCTCAAACTATTATAGGCTTTAACTCTATTCCTTACAATGTGATGGTAGGCGTAGACCTATAGGGCTTCTTGTATTTTCTACTGAATGTCATGCAAATGATACCATGCCAAGCCTGCAATGAATGATCACACCGTGGTACCGGGGAATCCAGGCACATGCTACAGGAGGCTTCAATTATTTTGTACAATACAATGGGCAAAATCAATTTTACATGTTGATTTATTCATCGGGCATACAGTTCGGTTTGAATAGTGTGTCTCCGGGACTGGCCTACTGAACATATTATATTCCTAAACATACGTTTTGATTCACTCTTGTCCCCTTAATTGATTATTCTATTATATAGATATTATAGTTGCACTGAATCCACTGATCATGACACGGCTGTCTCAGTCAGTCCGTTCATGGTGAGCACTGAGCCAAGCTGGCTTCAGCATATAGGCTAGCAGAAGAGTGAGAAACAACTTTACAAGCGTCCCTACATTCAGCAAGGTCTTTAGTCACCTCACGCCATCTGCTGGGCCATTTGTGCCATATGCATGTCCAACTTCCTGGTCTCAACTGCGCATGTTTCTTTCCTTCCATGGAGCACCATGTAGCAACATGGCGGCACCCGTACGGTCTTCGCTTCCTGTCCTCTTTATACAGTCCTTGGGGTACTGCGGTTGCAAGGAAGCTTGGTTGTTGGGTGGTGCTGTGCATGGCTTCGTGCTCATTCATAATATACTTACTGTATGTTTGTTTACTGTCTGTAAAAACCAGAGCCAGACTCTACTCTATGGAAACTCTACGCAGTAGAGTTGCGACATTGAGTGGGCAGAAAACTGCCCGGTCACGTGGTTCATGTACTCGCGCGAGCCCATAGACTCCAATGCATTCTGTAAACTTCCGGTGTCCCTATTCGCCAATACAATTCTATGTAGAAGAGCCGCCATTGTACCGAGTCTGACCCCATGCAGTGAACGGAGTTGTCTTACTCTATGGCCGGCCGGCCCGTAACCATTCTCTACTTAGTTGGTGAAAAGGTACAGAGTTTAAACTTTAATCTGAAGTCATTTAGCCTCAGAGACGTTTAGGGCAAAAGGGGAACAGACTGAGACAGTCACAGTGGCATTCCATTCCGAGACGCGTCGCCATTCCAACCACGGGAGTAACAACATTAGCTAAGTATGCATAACACTGTCTGTACAATAATAATTACAAGACAAATATAGAGGACTTGAAAAGGAGTATTGTATTCACACAAGCATGAAACTATCTTCGTTCGGAACCTCATGTCTACGCTTTAGCTCCGAACTAAAGCGTAGATAAGAAGTCCCAAAGTTAGCATGAATTTAGCTCCAAATGTTGGGCCTCAAATGCAAGCCCAGTTGCACCTCTGGTAAATCAACACAAAATGGCTACATGATACAGTTCTTAAAAGCATTCTGGTTAGTAAAATACCCATTATACCCCACCCCAAAAAAAAAAAAATACTAGGGAATGGCATTATCAAGGGCTGTTTTGTCTTAGTACAGTAGCATACGGCAGTAGCATTTTTTATCCACCAGGTGGCTTCATTGGCCATTGATTTGATATGAGCATTTGACCTAACCTGACTTCGCCAGATGGGGCAGCAGAGAGTACCCAGTGTACTCTCTGGGGAACCCAGTGTACTCTCTGCTGCCCCGTCAGGTTACATTTGACCACGCGTGAATCTATTCTACGTCCAACGCCCCTCTAAGCCATGCTGCAGTAGTCTACAAGTATAGGAACTGATAATGCAGCGTGCAGCTGCAGCCCGGACATATTTATATGTAACACCCACTTCTAAATCTTCCGGTGCTGTCAACAACAACCACAACAACTCTAAAGTTTCAGTCCAGTCTTAATCTTGAACCTATAATACAATGCAAATGAACTGAGTCCGCGCAGGGTAACCTATCACCAATTTTCTTTACACATGTTTCAGAGAGGCTGAAGGAGAGTTGCTTCATTGAGGGGGCAGAAAACAGCGCCAGAGTGACAAGCAGGAGTGAACACATTGTTTTCATCGAGAGCGGCGCAAGCCGCGCCAATATTGGCAATTTTAGGTATGTATGCAACACAACTGTTTAAAGTATTGTACAGTAACTGCCAACTTGTGTTCTGTCAGTTATTTCCAGCAGCCATTTTATGACATCTTGATTATATGTGTATGGTATTATTGCATTCACAGTTACTATTATACTATCCTGGTTTGTTTAAAACCATGAAAACACAAAGTAACTAAGTACTGTACAATTTTTTGAGTAATTTCCAATACTTTTACTCCACTACAATAATTTGAAATTTGTAATTTGTAATTTCAATTTTAAAATAGCAGATCTATAAGCTCAAGTGTTGCGATGCGACACATTGTGTGCTTGTAGATAAGCTATTTTCAAAAGATTGTGTACACATTTTTATCTTGATCCTTTTGTACTCTTACTTGAGTACATTTTGAATACGGGACTTCTACTTGTATCTATATTGCAGTATTGATACTTTTACTTGAGTAAAACATTTCAGTACTTTTTCCACCACTGCTTAACAGGTCCATCCAGTGGCTGAAGAAAAGAACACCTTTAGTGTGCCAGTCGAACCTCGGTTAGTGGATCCGCCTCCAGCTGTCCAAGGCTACGGGTCAATTCTCACCTGTCCTCTTCTGAGACAGAAGGGCGAGTTCTGTCACTCTTCCAAGACAGGAGGTATGTCACTCTTCTATAATGATTTTTAGTATTGGGCCAATAGCAGTAATATTACTTATACACACACAAGACGTAACTGTAATATTTCTTTACATCAACAAAGAAGCTGGGTTTTGACTGTTAGCAACGGCTAAATGGTGCATTTATATAGAGCCTTTATCCAAGGCACACATACACAGATTGTGTATTACATTCACCCATTCACACACCGCTAACAGAGGAAACCATGCAAGGCACCCTGCACATCAGGAGCAATTAGGGGTCCAGTCTTGCTCAAGAACAGTTCGACACTAGCTCTGGGGTAGCCTGGCCCAGCCAGCGTACTTTCTGGTCTAGAGGGGCGGGCACGCATGGAGCAAGCGCTTGAGAAATATTGGTTCACCGCCCAAGCGCCCCCCCTACCCCCTACACTCCCTGGTGGCAAACAGTGGAAGAGTGACGCCCCTCTACACTGTAGTTCACTCCCACTCCTACACCATGAAATGTCATGAGTTCCCCCAGGCTTTTATTTTTTCAGCTGTAGCAAGCGAAAATAAATGCCTGGGTACCGAGGCTAACTCTGGGGGTTCGAACTGGCAACCTTGCGTTTCCCATCCGGCCACTCTACCCCTGAGCCACTTCCGCCCGCCCCTCCGGTCTGCCCAGTGCCTACACATCTCTGCCTCTCAGGTCTGATCTGTGTGGTCTTGCACTGCCACCTATTGACCAAATGGTACTGTTATTGTTTTAGAGTGAACAGAGTCACACAAACTGGGTTTAAAGGAATTTAAAATAAACGCTGTCATCATCATTACCTACACAGACGTTGACAGGACTAGTACAATTTAGAAGTCTGCATAGATTATAAATGCAATGAAGCATACGTTAACATAATGAGATAATTAACTCTAAACACAATCTAATGACACTTGGGTCTATAAGCCAGTGTTGATTTTGACAGCAAATTTTGATTTTTGTTTTAGTCAGTCTCTTAAATAGTTTTCATTTTGTTTTAGTCACATTTTAGTTACCTATTTAGTTACGCATTTTAGTGTTAGTCTAGTTTTAGTGGACTAAATATTATATGATTTTAGTAAACTAAATCTACAGTTGATTTGGTCGTGTAAAATGTATTTTGGCGGGCCTTGATGCCATCGTAATGTCTGTTTTTACACTTGCTGAAAATAGCCAATATACAAGCTCACAACGCGTCAATTTTTGAAAAGTCATGAAAATGTGGCGCAAATCTTTGAATATAATAATAATATATACTATCACAGAACACATATCTTTGCTTCTTCTGGGGGTTCCCTGGTACAACATATTTTGAGATGGGTCGGTGGCCAAATACATATCATTTTTGAGGTCCTTGACATGAAATAGTTTGAAAACCACTGATAAGAAACATAGGTTTTTCATAAAGATGTCATGATTTAGAAGACATTTGTAGAATGTCTTCTTAATGGTTTAATAAAGTCAATGCTTGGGCTCTGCTCATTCTTTCCTTCTAGACAGCTTCTTGCAACATGGGTGGTTGTGAGGCGGTCGGATGCAGCAGCCGCTCGGAGAAAGGAATGAAAATGTACGCCTTCCCAGTAGATCCTGAAAGAAAGAAGAAATGGCTGATTAAAGTGAAGCGAATGGACTTGAAAGATGTCACCAAAAACAGAAAGCTATGTGAGGTAATGTGAGGACACTGTACTAAATAATGTTGATGTGTAGTGTTTGTGTACAATAATCAAAAAATAAACAAAGGTTTACTCTACAGGCACACTTTGAGGAAGATCAATTCAAAACAACAAAAAAGGGCAAGAAAAGGCTAAGGAAAGATGCAATCCCTACTCTATTTGCACATTGTGCCAAAGTGAAAAAAAGAAAGCCACCTACAGTTAGAACCACCGGTGTACCTGTTCCTGGAGAGCACAATTACACAGCTGCAGCTGGCACAGGTATATGGGAACATCTATTTGCAGTTATATTTCATACTGACATTGTGTCCTCTAATCCTAACTATGTGGCCTCTATTCTTTACATCCATTTCAGAGATTAAATGTGAACGCAAGGACAGAGGTGAAGAAGAAATGCCAAGGAAGCGCAGAGTGAAAAGAGAAATTCCAAGCAAGGACAGTGCAGCAACAGGAATTCCAAGCAAGGACCGAGCAGAAACAGGAATTCCACAGAAGGACACAGCAGAAACAGGAATTCCAACCAAGGACGGGGCGGGAACAGGAATTCCAAGCGAGGACAGGGCAGAAACAGGAATTCCAACCCATGGCAGGGCAGAAACAGGAATTCCAAGCGAGGACAGGGCAGAAACAGGAATTCCAACCAAGGACGGGACAGAACCGGGAATTCCAAGCGAGGACAGGGCAGAAACAGGAATTCTAACCAATGACGGGACAGAAACGGGAATTCCAAGCGAGGATAGACCGACAGCTGACAGAGAAGAACCTCTGATCGATGAGAAAAAAGAAAAAAGAGCACAACCGGCAGGAATCGGCACGATGAATCTAAGAAAGCTGGAGTTAATGTTAGAAAAGCAACAGAGGGCTACTCAGAAAGCACAGAGGGAGGCCAATAAGGCACGGCGCACATTAAAAAGAGTAAGAAAAGAAAAGGCAGCTTTGCTAAAGAGAATGGAATGCAAGGATAGGAAATTGTCCAAAGTATTTTCCGAAGACCAGATTAGGGCATTAGGCAGAGGTAATACACAGGGAATGTTGTGGAGTAATGGCACCATCGAAAGGGCATTACAAATCATGTTTGCTGCAGGACCAACGGGCTACAAGGCCCTCCAAGATCTGCACATCCCTCTGCCTGCAATAAGGACACTGCAGAGGAGAATGCAAGGGGTTAAATTTGAGCCAGGGATTTTAGAGGAGGTCTTTGACATTCTGAAAATTAAGGCAGTGGGGATGAGTGAACTGGAAAGGGAGTGCGTTTTAACGCTGGGCGAGATGGCCCTCACTCCCAGTGTTGAAGTACACAAGGGCTCAGGACGGCAGTATGGGGATGTCACTCTGCCAGGTCACACTGGGCCAGCAACACACGCTTGCGTTTTCATGTTGGCTGGCTCTACAACAACACAGTGGCAACAGATTGTAGCTTACCACTACAGTGGCAATTTAACCCAAGGCGAAGTGTACAAACCTATCATCCTAGAGATCATCCAGAGAGCCCAAGCCATTGGGCTGCATGTCGTCGACGTCACCACTGACATGGCTGGCCCCAACCAAGCCATGTGGAGAGCTTTTGGGGTGGACCACAGCAACACATCCGTCCCACATCCTGTGACGCCTGACAGGCAGCTGTATTTTATGCCTGATGTCCCCCATCTGGTAACAAACATGATGAATGCCCTTGTCCACGTGATCACAATTCCTGATGATGTTGTGGAAAAAGAGAATTTGCCATCTAACACAGTGTCACTAGAGCCCATTAAGGATCTCGTAAACTTCCAGGAAGGGACGGCACTAAAAATAGCCCCAAAGCTGTCCAGGAAATCCATTGAGTCTACTTTAGAAAACATGAAAGTTGGCCCTGCCAAGGATGTTTTCAGCACCTCAACTAGTGCTGGGCTGAAACACATGGTGGAGAAAGAAGGACGACCCCAATCCCATTTAGCAACAGCATGGTTCCTAGAGCAGGTCAGTCGTTGGTTTGATCTGATGTCCTTCCGCCATCCAGTTACGGCACTGAGCAGTCTAAAGACTCCGGAGTATGAGAACGCCAAGGTCTTCCTCAACGGCATAGTTGATCTGTTCGGCAAAATTTCGATTGGGACGACTGATGATTTGACACCCATACAAACGGGGGTTGAAATGGCGACCCGCTCTATGCTGGCAATACAGGAGGAGATGCTAACTAAAGGACATACGTTTGTCCTAACGGGTAGGTTCACCCTGGACTGTCTGGAGGGTGTATTCAGCTGTGTACGATACAGGAATCCTATGCCGACTCCAGTGGGATTTCATAAAGCACTGAGATTAATATCGGTTGGGCAGTTTGATTCTTCTGACAGTAAAAAGTGGGAGCTACCAGGTCGACAAAGAGTTTCTAGTCGACTTCCTGGACAGAGTGGAGCCAAGCGAAAAAGCTGCAATCAGAATGGAGGAGCTGAGTCAAAAAAGATACAGGGTGAAAAGAAAAAACGAAAATCTGATGGACATGATGGAGGCCAAAAAACCAAAAAAGCTAAAAAAGCTCCCGTTATGAGCAAACCACCAAAAGCACCCGGCAGGCGGGCCAACAAACCACCAAAAGCACCCGGCACACTGTCCAACCCACTGCTTGTTTCTATGAACACAGTAGGCATTCCTGTTGTTCACCTACACTCGGCTACTCCACTCAGCCTCATCTCAGCCCCTTGCATCATGTCGCCATCGTTCACCGTCACCATATAGCTCCTCCAACAGCTCCTGTTATCAATCCACCAAGAGCACCTAGGCTATCCATCACAGACACTGCTCGTTGCTATGCCAGCAGGGGCCGCCATTGGACTGGCCCCATGAAGTAGTTGTAACTCTTCCTTCAATGCCTCTGCACATGTTAAAGGACAACTTTAGTTTTTTTCAACCAAGGTTCATGTTTTAGGTTTATTACAGAAACTAAAAGGTGAGTGTTAATTTTCTTTCATTTGCTGCTTTCTTTTGTTTTGGGTATTTTAGCAGTTTTTGACAGGGGGACGGGGGCATTCGAGCATGAATTCGAGCTAAATATTATGGCGATTTTTTTATTATTTACTATAGTCCTAATAAACCCCAAGAAATTACATCTGACCACATTAGATAACAGGATCTATTGAATGTGACAAACTGACATATTGAGCCTATACACACAGTATAAGCCTTCCCCCAGTAGGTAGATCACATTCAGTAGATCCTGTGATCTTCTGTGGCCAGATGTAATTTCCTGGGGTATATTAGGACTATAGTAAATAATAAAATAATAAATCGCCATAATATTTTGTAAAAAAATACATATTTTGCCCCATGCTCGAATGCCCCCGCCCCCCTGTCAAAAACTGCTAAAATCCCCAAAACGAAAGAAAGCAGCAAATGAAAGAAAATTAACACTCACCTTTTAGTTTCTCTAATAACAACCTAAAACAAAAGTTGTCCTTTAAGCACCACTAGTATCATTAGTCCTACAAGATTTTATTTTATTACCATACCACATAATTTGTTTTATGTATTCTATTTTCTTTCTGAACCAAAAGTTATACTACATACTACATACCACATACTGAGTTTATACTGTAGGCCACTGTTTCCCAAACAGTGGGTCGGGACCTATTTGTGAGTCACAGACCAATTTTTATGGGTCCCTTTTATTTTATCTTTTTGTTTCCTACATTTAATATTATTGACCCCCCCCCCCCCTCTCAAAAAGGGGAAACAATCATTAATTAAAAACAAATCAAAGATTTCTTTCAAAGTAATTTCATTTAGAAAGGAATTCCATAAAATAGGAAATAAGTGTTTAAGAATTGAACGGAAGCTTGCAATGTGCATATATTTTATATACATATATACCGTATGTGTATATATATATATATATATATAATGTGCGCTATATTCTGTGTGTTCCATGTGGGATGCCATAGTACAGACCTTTACATTTAGGCCTACTTTAACCCAAATGTAGTTATAGCTTCCTAATACATTGTTTTATTTGTTTTTTTCCCCTGTGTTTGGAACTATAAAGACTTCAATGATAGGCTGGCTACAGTATCACACTGCCAATAACATTTAAGATTGTACACCTATTTTATCCTTTTGTATATCTTCAACCGACCTGTCTCATCGCTTCAGTTGTTTCTTCTCGAATGTCCATGTGGAGATGAGCTGTTGATTAAGAACCGTCTCCAGAGCCGTGTCCTTGAGGCTTTCCATGAGATTTGACTTTTACTGCCCATATAGGCCCCGTGAGTTGTCCAGCACAAGGGGTGAGAAGATAAGAGGTTTAGCAAAGTGTATGAGGACATCAAACTGACACCTGCAACATGTCACTTTCCTTGACTCTCCTGCTATAGATATCCACAGTGCTCTGTGTATTGTATTGTAAGCTATGACACTACCCAAGTGTTAGTGAGCCTTACAATAATAAGCTTCATTTTAGAAGGTCAGGTCAAATTAAATACATTCACATAGAACTTTGCAGGAATTCTTTACATTGTTGTTTCTTTCTTTCTTGTGCTTTTCTGCCTTTTATTGATGGGACAGGAGTGCAGATAGACAGGAAATGGAGAGAGACTGGGAAGGACACACAGAAAAGGTCTGTAATTGGATTCGTACCCGCGACACAGGCATGTGCTTATATGTGGTATGCGCCTGGACTGCTATGCCAGCGGGCCCCAATTCTTTCTATGTAAATATATTTACTCCTCCATGCGACTAGGTGGCTTGAGTTGCATTCATTTGTCTTTTCTTATAGAGGAGCCCATGTTTGTTTGACTCATCAACACAAATTCAAAGGAATGTCATGTTTGATAACCTAGCTGTTTCTCATCTTTACCTGTGTTTTCTTTTAAGTACAAGGTCCACATGATTTGTTTTAACTACTGTAGAATGGCTTTCCTCTTCAACCTTAGAAATTGGTTATGCACACAAAACAGACTGATTTGTGAACATTTTTGTTTTGCTGTACTAAAGTAAGTTTCTTGATCAGCATGTCCTTGTTTACACAGAAGTGTTGATTGATACATTTTCTTTTGTCTATTGGAGTGCTGTGGAGGCACTGAGCTGTGCTGAGGTGTATACAAAACGATTTGATCGAGGAATAAAATGGACCTCTTTAACCCTGGCCTATCTGTCTGACTTTGCCACATTACTTCCAAATATGGTCGTTATGGATATTACAAGTGACAGCTCATAATGTTGTATGATATATGTAGTATATAGTATATACACACAATAATTTGAAGTGGGGGCTTTAGTCTTGGAACTCTTTGACCACCCCTTGTCAGTTGGGAAATGGTCTGTCTTGAAGTGTCTTCACTCTTCAGTGTTTGAGAGAATGACGCCTGTCAGTGTGGTTTAGCCCTTAAAGAGTGTATTCAAGTGGTGTGTCTATATCCAAAGTGACATGACCTTCTGTCACAATGAAGCACTCACTACCTGTCATATCCCAGAGTCTGTGTAACCTGTGTACATGTTTAGAAGGTCATCTCCCTCCTTGTCCCTTTGCAACCTGTCATCTAGGTTAAGTAAAGTTTTGCCATAACTCCAACTCTTTTTTGGGGGGGAGAATGCTTAATAATTCTGCTCTAGTCATTTAGCCTTTCTGAGATTCAGTGATGGTTGAATGTTTGTGAACCCTTAAGAAGTTTCTATATTTTTGCACAAATATGACTAGTGGTGAATGAAAGAGAAGCCAACTAAACAAATGAGACAAAAAATATATACGTTGTTATACCATCATATATATGGTTATACAGTATTTCTATGTGTACCCGGAGGTAAATTTGTTATTGTGGTGATGTCAGAATTATTTGGTCTATACTGTGAAATGCCATTCACTCACCAATCATGAAGGAATGTCAGTTTAGCCTTTTGGCATTTTGTGCAGCCAAGGGAATGCCTGGCTTAATGGACATTAGTACTTCCCCCAAATCTACATCCATGATGTAACCAAATGAACTAATCTCAAAAGTGGTCTATTATTTATAGTTTAGCAGCAAATCTATTTTTGTGCTGGAGCACTATAGCCAGGATCAAATCACTCACATCCCTGAATCATTCTACCATCTATTTGTTCTTTCCTAGTATGTCTTGGATATATAGGAACAACACTTCACCAGATTAGATTGGAGGGTTGAGGGTCAGTATATAATTAAAGCAATGACGGCTTTAATTATATACTGTATACGGAGGTTGTGAATCTGGGCACCTTGATGCTTAAGCTGACTTGACACAAACCCAAACAACTGCTGGACTGTGGCTCCAGCCAAGGACACTGACGCAAATCTGCAGCTGACCTGCCTGACCCCAGTCCCATATGGATTCCAACCGTAATGAGTACAACACGTTCCTCCAGAAGAATGGCACATTATCAGTTATTACTGAACATATCAGATTGAATCCTTACTGCTCCACCCGCACCCATACTTTAGAGCCACCATCCTCTCAAGCCGTGACATGGTGCTGATGTTAATGGTACTGTAAAGTGTTACAAAGTGCAGAATGTCCAGATGCAAACTGACTAATGGCCAGGTGTTATTTGCAGCCTAATGATGTGCAAGTCCATATCACTTGATGGCATAAAACACTGCAGGACAATGCATCCTAGACGTTTCTCCCTCCTATCTCCCAAACTGGAATAAACTTCCCATTTCAATCAGAACTGCACTCAGTCCAGTCCAGTCTTTCCGCCATAGTCTTAAGGTCTCAAAGGTTTTGTCACCCTAAATGTTAATGCTTTTTAGATAGTGTGTTGTCTTGACTTTGAGACACATTTTTCTCTGCACTCTTATTTACTGTATGACCAGAGTTTATGCTAGACTCTAGCTGTTATTATGATCTCGCACTTGCAATTAAATATTGCAAGTGCTAGAAGTGTTCATGTGTCAGCAGGACACATGAACACTTACCTGCACACAGACACATAAACACATCACATCACACTCGTGGGCAGTGACTATCCATATTCAAACGGAACTCTCTGTCATCAATTAATGAATGTGCTTTAACCACATCAACCTTAAATTAATATAGATATTCTGGGACAAACATTCACAAAAATAGATCATGCAAGTAAGTGTGACATCATTTCCAGCCAGGTAAGATATTTAGTGTAGACTGGAGGGATAACAGGTCGGGGTCTAGTATATACCCCTGGGGGACTTCGGTCAACTAAGTATACAGGGCGTAATTGGCCTGTCGAAACGGCAACTTAGTTGCATGCTCTGAATATAGTCTGTCAGACTGTCACGGTAAACCAAAGTGCAATGTCAAGAGCGCATTGTTCTCTACACAGAAACATTGACACATTGCAAAACCTGGTGTTATTTATGACTGCTTATGCAATGATGTGTGGCTAGCTGGCTACAAATGCACGTTAACAGAAGAATCTGACATGAAAGTGTAATTGTGAAGAACTTTAATGAGTCACATGTTGCAGGAGGGGGAAGCAGTGTCTAGAGAGAATGGAGGATCGCTGTCCAAAACCATCACATCAGAATCAACCTCATTAGGTCCATGGGCCTCCCGGTCTTACAGAGCTGTTGACTGTCGGCTTCAATGGACTTGAGAGATGACAAGAGTGAAGAATGTTGCAGTAGTGAGGTATTGTCACGCAACACCAGGAAGAAAAACAGCCACGGGTATAATTTTAAGACAACATTTTCACATGGTTTCACTTAAATTAATTTAGACTCTAAGGCAGGCTATTCAGGGAAAGCATATCAATGCGCCTCAAGAACTAAAAAATAAATAAAAATATTTTCCTTCTTTGGTGCCAGGCAAAACAGAACTCCACCTAAAAAGAATCATTCACTAATATTATTCGTAAGTTTCTTCTTAAAAAATCTAATGCATAATTGTAATTTTCAAGTTGGTTAAAAACCTCTAAAGCAGTGTTTCTCAACATTGTCATATCAAAGACCCCAACATTTACATGTATATGTAGATTGGCGCTATTTTCAAACAAAGTATAAAATAGGGTTTAATTGTTCCTAATTTTGCTGTGGACCCTCTGGAAAGCATCAAAAGGCATCAAAGTTAAGAAAACATTAGTGAAGGCCAGAATCTTTGTGAAAATTGCAATTAAAGCCCAGGGGCCCTTGGCTCTCAGAGGGCCATCATGGAAACTGGACTGCATATTACTGGGTTTGAGGCCCTGAAAATGGCTCCTGGGTACC
This sequence comes from Protomyctophum parallelum, assembly GCF_964188405.1. Taxonomy (NCBI): domain Eukaryota; kingdom Metazoa; phylum Chordata; class Actinopteri; order Myctophiformes; family Myctophidae; genus Protomyctophum; species Protomyctophum parallelum. The sequence continues at coordinate 62,010,211 of NC_139697.1, forward strand.
TTCATCGGCTGTTGATTGTGTGAAATGTAGGTAAAAAAGATTAATAAAAAGAAAGAAAAAACCCGAAATCGGGGCCCCCCAAAACAATTCCGGCCCAGGGGCCCTCGTGGGGGTTAATCCGTCCCCGTCCACCTGGTTGGCTGATTAAATATATATATTTCATCACTTGTTCCAATTTCACTTGTTTTTTCCTGTATCCTCCTTTTTTCCTGTAGTTCCATCTCCTGATTGGATGAAATTGCTATCCCGAACTGAAAATTAATATCCTCATAACTGGAGAGAGATGGGGAGCATCTAACTCTAGTTTATAGACATATGGGAATATATAGCTATTTGGCCCACCCAGCCCCATTGTGCCCGTTTGCTGACTTACATGATGCTCATTACAGGTGGCAGTCCCTACTTTTCGGGCATGTAATTGGTAGAAATCACATCTTCACGTGTTAAAAGAACACTACATATCTATATGAATGTAAATACAAAATAAATTAATATAAGTTATGTATTATTAATCTTTAAGTTTATTGCATATTTACACAATTTGAGTGTTGCAGAGCATTTACTACCCAAAAATATTCTATATATTTTAACCATTTACAATTAGATTTTGTTTCCTTAGTGGCAGTATATATTTAATATATATATATAAAAAATAACTGCAGCTACACAGTCATACTAGATCATTTTAGGTGAAATTATTTGTGAATTGTTTTATTCGTCACATGATTTTATGGGTGGCATGTTTGTTTTCTCAAATCCACTATACTTTGCAGCTCATTAGTAGAAACGTTTATCAGAGTTTTAGGTGACAAAATCTTGTTGATCCCATTATTGTGACAGTCAGACACCGGAACCGAGTCTGTGCTGTCTGATTTGAACAACACAGATCCTGCTTTTAATTTGCCAGACAGTCTGTTAGTGCTGGGAAAATGATTGCTTGGTGCAGTAGAGGTGGGGATCTGATAAGGGTTGAATCGCAAGCTTGATGGAGAGGTGCCGAGCCTGGCGTTCCTGTACAGGCCGGAGGTTGCTGAAGAGGTGAGCAGTGCTGGGGCCATTGTGGACGCCGCTGCCATATAGTTGTATGGATATGGGAAGAATCCTCCAAAAGGTGTCCCCGGAATTCCCTGAAAGAAAATATAAAACAACATAAAATCTATTGTCAATTGGGGAAAAAAACTGAAATGGTGCTATCGTATTAATGAGCAAATTAGAGAGGACCAATTATATCAGGGGTCCCCAAACTTTTTCCTGTGAGGGCCACATAACTTTTCCCTTCTCTGATGGGGGCCGGGGTCAGTTTATAACAGAAAAAGTGTGACGATCGCAGGGGTGCCTAAACGTAAACATTTTTTTTTTCTCCAGAAAGCCACACATAACCAAATATTAATAACCAGTGCACGTACTGTACATGCAGCACTACAGGGCTGCATAGTGCATGTACTGTACATGCAGCACTACAGGGCTGCATAGTGCATGTACTGTACATGCAGCAGTGCCAGGGTGCCATGCTTGAAATAAATCGCGCTATGCCAAGCTGTTTTTTTTTTAGGCCAGGGGCCTAGTGAATCATGGTGTGTGTGATATGAAATGTCCAGTGCCTCCCCAAGTGCCACCCCAGTGTCTGCCCTGCAGTGTCTGCCCAGTGTCTGCAAAGTGCCTCCACAGTGTCCCCCTGAGTGCCTCCCCAGTGTCTCCCCAGTGTCCCCCCGAGTGCCTCACCAGTGTCTCCCCAGTGCCTCCCCAGTGTCTCCCCAGTGCCTCCCCAGTGTCTCCCCAGTGTCTCCCCAGTGCCCCCCAGTGTCCCCCTGAGTGCCTCCCCAGTGCCTCCCTGAGTGTCTCCCCAGTGTCTCCCCAGTGTCTCCCCAGTGCCTCCCCAGTGTCTCCCCAGTGTCTCCCCAGTATCTCCCCAGTGTCTCCCCAGTGCCTCCCCAGTGTCTCCCCAGTGTCTCCCCAGTGCCTCCCTGAGTGTCTCCCCAGTGTCTCCCCAGTGTCTCCCCAGTGCCTCCCCAGTGTCCCCAGTGCCTCCCAGTGTCCCCCTGAGTGCCTCCCTGAGTGCCTCCCTGAGTGTCTCCCCAGTGCCCCCCCCCCGAGTGCCTCCCCAGTGCCTCCCAGTGTCCCCCTGAGTGTCTCCCCAGTGTCTCCCCAGTGCCTCCCCAGTGCCTCCCAGTGTCCCCCTGAATGCCTCCCCAGTGCCTCCCCGAGTGTCTCCCCAGTGCCCCCCCCCCAAGTGCCTCCCCAGTGTCTCCCAGTGTCCCCCTGAGTGCCTCCCCAGTGCCTCCCTAGTGTCTCCCCAGTGCCTCCCCAGTGCCTCCCAGTGTCCCCCTGAATGCCTCCCCAGTGCCTCCCCGAGTGTCTCCCCAGTGCCCCCCCCCCCCGAGTGCCTCCCCAGTGTCTCCCAGTGTCCCCCTGAGTGCCTCCCCAGTGCCTCCCTAGTGTCTCCCCAGTGCCTCCCCAGTGCCTCCCAGTGTCCCCCTGAATGCCTCCCCAGTGCCTCCCCGAGTGTCTCCCCAGTGCCCCCCCCCCCCCGAGTGCCTCCCCAGTGTCTCCCAGTGTCCCCCTGAGTGCCTCCCCAGTGCCTCCCTAGTGTCTCCCCAGTGCCTCCCCAGTGTCTCCCCAGTGTCCTCCTGAGTGTCTCCCCAGTGCCTCCCCAGTGCCTCCCCAGTGTCTCCCCAGTGCCTCCCCAGTGTCCTCCTGAGTGTCTCCCCAGTGCCTCCCAGTGTCCCCCTGAGTTGCCTCCCCAGTGTCTCCCCAGTGCCTCCCCAGTGTCTCCCCAGTGCCTCCCAGTGTCCCCCTGAGTGCCTCCCCAGTGTCTCCCCAGTGCCTCCCTGATTGCCTCCCCAGTGCCTCCCCAGTGTCCCCTCAGTGCCTCCCCAGTGTCCCCCTGAGTGCCTCCCCAGTGTCCCCCCAGTGCCTCCCCAGTGTCTCCAATAGCAATACAAGAGCAATAATACAAATTAATCTTAATTTATTAATCTAATTATTTGCTCTCATCCAGTGCTAATGAAAAAATAAAATAAAATCCTATATTGCCCAGGCCGTAGCGTAACGGTCTGGGCACCGGACTGGTGATCCAGTCGCGGTGTGCCGCGGGTTCGACTCCCGAACCCGACACGGCCTTTACCGCATGTCATCCCCCCATCTCTCTCCCGTTTCCTGTCAGCCTACTATCTGTCCCTTAAAAAATCAATAAAAGGCGTAAGCCGCAAAAAAAAAAAAAAAAAATCCTATATTATTATTTTTTTTGCTTGAGGCAGGCGGGCCACATAAAATGACATGGCGGGCCATATACGGCCCGCGGGCCGTAGTTTGGGGACCCCTGAATTATATGAAGATTGGGTAAAGTAAAGAAAATGGGTAAAGTGGCGCTTTTACACTGTTGTGTTAACTGCTTAGTTAGCTTATACTACACTATGGTTAATTAAAAGTACTTTTGTCTTTCTTCAAGGCAAGCCTACCTGAGACGCCAAAATGTGCTGCGACAGGTGGAACAGGAAGGAACTCGAATAGCTGATGCTTTGAGAAGGTAAGCATTTGTTCTCAAGTCCATTTGCTCCTGACAGATAGCCAAACAGGTGTCCCTTACCAACAGCGGACAACGATTCTGGAACCACTGAACCACTCTGTCCAGAATTCAATGGCCTTAAAAACTGTTGACTTTGGAAGTCCTGGATCGCCAAGCGCTGTAGGTAACAAGAACTAAATGGTGGTGGGCTCTCTGTTGGCACAATTCCATCTTGTATTTCTGTATTTAAATCCCTCTTCTGGAACTTTTTCATAGTGTGGTGCTTATGTCTGAACATATTTTGTTCTTCCCTTGACCCATAGTCACTGTTCCTGAGGTCTGAATTGTTCCTTGGTGTTTCCTTGCCCTTTTGGCTCAAAGGATATGAACAGGTTACAGTATCTTGGGGCTCAACATCCTGTCCAATGTCGCTGTTTTTCTCATCTGAAGAAAGATAATACATTACTTTTCAAATACATATCTGAAATTAGATTAATCACAAGTGAACAATGACATTAGAAGAGCATTCAAATTACTGACTGCGGCTTCATTGCCCTGAAGCTCAACTATAACGTGTACCGGTAGTGTTCTTCTTTTACAATCATGCAATACCAATAGAAACAGAGCTTGGAATTGAAACCACCTGCATTCAAACCCAGATCTTCCACAGGAATCCACATATCTATAGCTCAGCCAAAGGAGAATCCCCCTTAACCAAGATACTAGGCTTCTGGTCTTCATTCAGACATATCTACTCTCAAATTTTATCATGTGGTTATAATTCTACAAAAAGCCTCAATCTAACCAATCTTTAAATAATATCAAATTATCTAATTCAGCTATCAAGTTAACGTTTCTACGTTATCTATGTTAACTATCATGATCTAAAATGGAGTAAATGTCGAAACCATGTAATTAAGCCATCTCCCGCACTGAAAATGTAGAAGAATTAACTTGGGAAGTAAGGGTGCTCATGACTAACTGAAATAAAGTAAACACATTACTTTTTGGTTGGCTGAAAATCTGTACTTTTTGGCAAGCGACACTGCCATGTGATAGAATGGATAAGAAAGGTTATGTTGTAGTATTGCGAGCTGCAGTATTGAGAGCTTCAGGGTATATCAAGAAGAAGGCAGTTGCATCTGCCAAAACGTTGGTTCCTACTCTGCATCCTAATAAATAATCAGCACTTTAGCTATAGTGTGCGGCCACTCATTTAGCAGATCTACAAGCTCATATCGCGCCACCGAGTGGCGCGATACGAGCTTGTAGGTCTGCTATTTTTTTTTAATCGAAGAGCGACTGACATTTTTTAGAATCTGATCTCAGGTCAGAATGGGTTCATCAGACCAGTGTGTGTCCAGTGGAAACCTCGTATGAATCTGATCTCCGGTCAGAATGGGTTAAGACTTATCTCTTTAGATGTTTCTGTTGTGAGCTGGCACCACTACTAAGACTGGTGTACGTTCAGCATCCTCCTGCACAGTGTAAGAATGAAGTATACCCAAAGGCTGTTTTTATGTATAGGCCATTTTCCCCAAATCAATGCTTTTTACAAAGCCAGACACTATCTAGGTGCAGAAAAAGAAGAATAGTATAGCCTGAAAGTGAAACCCACTTATACATGAACACTTTCAGCATTCATGTATGTATTAGTTCAGGACTACGTTATTTATGCATTGTCATTATCAAAAGCTATCGGGTGTTACTACCTTGATTTGCAGGGTTAGATACATCAAGTGGAGAATGAACCCTGGAACCTGGATGTTCACTGGACTCGTCAGAGTCTGCGCCTTCCTCATATTCCTTGTGCAGCGACAGATGGTTTAGGTGCTTCCTGTAAATCAACAATTGATTAGTAAATCCACCTGTGTGCATCAATATTATAGTGTGGTAGGAATGAGATAAATCTGTTTAATATGCATCCTGGCTGCCAAACAAGTGGCTCATTTGCGCACAGGCTATGTAGCAGCCTACCTTTTTTCTCGCCTGCCATTCCCCGTGTCTCTGAATCCTTTAGCAAAAGGATTGTTATCAATTTTTAGCTGTGTAATCTGCAGAAGAAGGGGAAAAGATATGGCTGTCATTGTGCATATTATGTAAAAGGTTGAAAGGTGTTTGGATTTTCTAGGCTATACAGCAAGTGAATTCATGTCGTTGTCCATATAAGGCTCTTGTTTGTTGCAGAGAATAAAGCCTCTGGGTAAAGTATAGTAACCATACTTAAAAAAATGTTTGTACTTTCCTGCAACTATTTCTTTGCTTTATCTATTGAAAAATAGCAGATCTACAAGCTCATAGCGCGCCACCGAGTGGCGCGCTACGAGCTTGTAGGTCTGCTATTTTTGGGGGGGAAAAACGACTGACAGAAACATTTTCAGAAAACTGTCAGGATGTAGAAGACATTTTTAGAATCTGATCTCAGGTCAAAATGGGTTAAAGTTTACCTTATCATTCTGATACGCCGTGACCGCAATGAACTCTGTCTCGGGGAAGACGTACGTCCGGAAGTTACAGCAGGGCAGCTTCATGACGTCATTGGCTCTCACAATGTGAAACCTGGGCTGATATTTATGCATCGAATTCAGAATTGTCTGCAAAATTAGAGAGAGACCACAATGCATCACATCATTGTCCTTCAGCGTGGAGACAGTGGTGATTGTGGCATGTTGTGGCATAAAGAAACGATATTTCTAAAACGGTAAAGAAGAAAACAACATATACAAACTGGCGGAGCAAGTTAGAAAGCCCTGGGGCCAGACAGAGCACATGGCAACCCCCACCCCCCAAACCCCATAATGCTGTAGAAACTGTATACAGTCCCCTGCGGGGCACAATCCAGGTTCAGAAAAGCATGCTGTTGCATCATGGTCCTAAATAAACCCATTAAATCTTCACCTCATATCGCTTTAAAACAAGCCTTACATTGTTCAAAGCATTTGTGCAAAACATGTAGGCCATATAGTTAATTAAAGGTATTTTATTTTGTTAAAATAAGTGTTAAATAGCTCTATATTCTGATAGCACTCATTGCTAGAGTGTTTGTTCAGTAACAGGAGTCTCCAGCTCTTTATAAAAACGTAAAAATGCATTTTCAAGTCTGAATAACAATCTTATCCAATCAAGGTAGAGAGTCAGGATACAGATTAAACAAAGTGATAACACAAAGTTACAGACCCATAAGGGTCCATTTGGTTCCAAACTATCATTTAGCTGGGGGACCCCCTGGAACTCCCTCAAGGCCCCGGACCGCACTTTGGGAACCACTGCTATAGGCTACTGGCCTATACGCTCTACACTACTCCTAAGTCCTGATTGGCTGGGATTGTATCACCTACCTGAAAATGTATATTCTCCTGTCATCAAAGGGCTGGAGAGACAGTGAGACCCCTGAACAATCACTCTGGCAATACTATCAGAATATATATACTTTGAACAATATTGCTAAAATATGACTAACCCTACATACCCTACATCTTAATGTAGTCTGATTATAGTTAAAACATACACACAAAGGTAAACAAAACATTGCCTGCAGCATGCCCCTGGGCACATGCACACTCACAGCACAAACCATGTATACACGCACACAAGATTTCAGCACCATGGACAGCGACAGTGTCATCATTACACTTACAAATCCATGCTTGTCCGAAATATTATTGGTTAATTTGAGTTTATGAAAAGCAACTGGCTTGGTCATCCACTGCTCCCCTTTGGAAGGACTGTCGGGGTGGATGTACATCCGTCTGGGCATCTCCGGGTCTGCCTTGCCAGCAACCACCCAGTGGGAGTTATGGAACTTATAGCGACAGTCATCAGCGGCGACGATGTCCATTAGTAGAATGTACTTTGCTTTCTTATCCAGGCCACTGACGCGAACTTTGAAAGGAGGAAACATTCTCCTGTAGAACAGAATAAAAGCATGTATAGGCTATTATATTAACGGTATAGGCCATTTATAGGCCTAAATAAACCATTAAACAATTGAATTGTTTATTTGGATCCACAGCAGTGGGGATCCACGGTAAAAGTTAGGCTAAATAAAAATAATTACAACCAAATGGAAAACAAAAAGAATGAAAAAAAATCAGTCAATAATAATGGGGGGGTAACTCATTATTACATAATACGTATTATTAATTAACAGACAAACATTACAAGGCTTTAGGAATCAGGATTAAGATTGATACATTACTTTGGGTCTGCTTTTGAAAGTTTAGATGAGTATAGAAAGCTATGTGTCACTTGAATACATTTGTCTATACTAGGAATCTTGGACATCTTTACCTTCCAGATTTCGTGATGACCATCTCTGTTCCCATTTTGTAGAATTCATTCCACAAATCCTTTGAATCCAGCGAGACGTTCAGCTCATCCTCGTCCACTTCGTCTTCTGGAAGTTCTGGCCACAAACTTTTAAAGGGTCCACAGCGATGTCCCAAAGCAGCGCATCGCCTTGCGTCTGCGGCTTCACATTCCGTCCTGTCCGCCACAGGCTGGGTAATAAGGGCGCTTGGAGGAAACGTCAGTGCAGGAAAAAACGAAGGCTGAGCCAGGAAAGATGACATCGAATACCCGGTCGACCCGTGGACGTGGATTGGGTGATATGCCATCATGACCGAGACCCGTGCAGTCTATATTGGGTTTCTCATCCGTGCGCGCGGCCGGTCACTCCAATCGTGGCTATGCTATGGAGTTATAGGCTAACTTGTCCATAGAAGCTCAGAAGCGCCTCAGATCCATGTACACACTCACAGAGAGATCCTTTACACCGAGGAACTGGCATCTACAAGAAACTCGAGGATACTTTTACTCATGGGCAAGACAGCTTTCTAGTGTCTAATGCATGGGAATTATGGCAGCAAGTTGAAGGCTGTTTACGCGCATATATACCGGTATTTGGAGAGCAAAAAGATTCAGTTATGATAACCAATCAACTGAAAACCTTTTTTAGCCTTTCCCTAACTCATTCTAGGCTACAGTAGTCTGGCTACTGTCAAATTCCATTGACTGCTGATTTTATCGTCTGGTTAACCAGGAGCGCGATGGGCGTGGTTACTGCCTGTTTCATTTGAACAAACTATGGTAGTTGTGTTAATTATAGGGGGACGCCAGAAGTCACATTTCATTTAGTTCGACCAGCCCGAGTGTAATAAAGGAATAACATTGATTATAGGCTACTCAAAAGAATATGTGACATCATGCCTGCTGTATATTCATAACATAATATAGACACTTTAAAATAGGTCTATATACTCATTTAATGTGATGATTCTAACAATTATTTATTTCTAAATTAAAGAAAATTAAAAGGAAGAAGAAAAAAGGAAAGTATAGCTTACAATTCGGCCCTTTTCTGATTTATTAGGCCCACTAAAATGTTTTAACCAAAGATAGCCACTATTGTGACATATCTATTTTTTTTTTTTTTTTTTTAAGGTATATTCAGTGATTTCACTCAAAAAACCTTAGGTTTCGTTTTTGGCTGTGGGACCCAGCCTTTCGTCCAATCAGGATAGAGAGTCAAAAACAAAACCTAAGGTTTTTTGACCCCCAGGGGTTAACTGGGGACAGGGAGGAACTCCTTATATGGCCAGCACACTCTATAGTAGGGAGGATTATCACAACAAAAGAAAAAAATAAGTGATATTTGAATTAAGTGAAATCACTGAATATACCTTGATATTTTTTTGCGGCTTACGCCTTTTATTGATTTTTGAAGGGACAGACAGTAGGCTGACAGGAAACGGGAGAGAGATGGGGGATGACATGCAGTAAAGGCCGTGTCGGGTCCGGGAGTCGAACCCGCGGCACACCGCGACTGGATCACCAGTCCGGTGCCCAGACCGTTACGCTACGGCCTGGGCCGACATATCTATTATTATATCAAAATTATTTTCCTATAGGTTTCTTCCCACAATAAATGTTGCTGTTTAAGGTTAAACAATATTTTATCATAGGACCCAGGGCCACTTTAATTCTATTGGATATCTATAGTGGAGACCCCCAAGTGTCCTTGAGGATGCTATGTTTTTACAGGAAAAGTATAGCATCAAACTCAGTTTAGCCATGCACCTACCACTTTAACCCTCTTGGCTATTCTAAAATAACTATACAAGCTCACAACACATTGTGTTTGTGAGCTTTTAGATTTGAAAAAAATAAACTCTCTTATGGGGGGACCTGACATATCAATTTGGGGGTCCTGAAAATGGTCGACAACCACTGACTGAGCCTCACTGGCAATTAAGAAAATGCAAAAGAACTTGTCAAAACTGCATGAGACAGAGCTTATAATAAAAAATATATGGGTAATAAATTATATAGCTTATTAGATACTTCTCAGGCCATATGAGTAAGCCCGCTAAATATATGCCATTGCCTGGCCACTCAAGAGCTTCAACGTGACTCAGTAGAATGTGACTCATTGGGGTCAAATAATCTGTTTGTCACGACATGCATGTTTTGAAGCCTTTTCTCTCTTCAGTTGTCCCTCGATCAAAGGCCTCAGTCAGGGGAAGAACAACATGTGTTGGCATGGCATGACCCGGGGTGTCCGAGCTGAGTCCAATGACACCCCACAAAGCCCCCCTGAAATACATCCCAATAAAACGGGTGTGTGGCAGAGGGGTTGACAGAGCCGTCAGCTCTGAGCACAGTCCGATGACACCCCAAAAAGGACCCCTTTGGAGACATTCCAAAACAGTTGGAAAGTGCACACATGGCAGGAGGGGTCGACTATAGTAAGTCAGACTCAGAAGCTCTAAGCAGAGTCAGATGACACCCACGAGGACCCCTTTAGTGGAGACATTCCAAGAAGTGGAAGGGGGGGGGGGGGGGGGGGGGGCGTGGCTGGTGGCTTGACTGACAAGTTGGTGGCTCTATAAGCCAAGTCTGATGCCAATGCCTTGTTGTGCGCTGCTTTGGAGATATTGGAGAGTTTAGAAATGGGTGTGGCCTTTGGAGTTTAAATGGAAACAAGCGCTTTGCTTTTTTTTGCGTTATCCTTTTGATTATATGGTGGTCTGGGTTGCGAGTGCGGATTCCGGCCCAGGTTTGTGCCGAATGGTGACGTCCCTCGGCCTGGGAGCTTGGATTGTTACGTGTTGTAAAGGACAGGCTAATTTGACTGGAGTCAGTGGCCAAAAACGTATATATACGTATATACTGGCTTGCCTAGCTTCACGTCTCTTATTTGCTTGTTTTTAGCTCTGTGGTAGTAAATATTGTTCGGCTGAGTCGTCTCTGGCGACGAGAGACTAAAGTGCGCAAGTTGCCATGTCGAGTTGCCGTGTTGAAGTCCCTCCCTACTACTAATTGGGAAAGTGGCATGACCATTTGGCACAAACCTGAGACGGAATCCACACTCGCGTCTGGGACTGGGTCAGATGCATGTTATTATTGCATAGGTTGTTTCACAATCAATAAAGATATCAATAAATGAATCTATCAATCAATAAATGATTGATTGAAGTTTATCAGGTGTAATTTCTTGGCCCATGACCAACCTTTTCACAAAAGGTTTCCAGATATTCTGTGTTAAAAGATGATCACCTATCAGTTACTGTAAGGTTATTCTTCACAGGATGGGTGAAATGATAAAGGAAGTGTCGTTGAGGGGAGTTTAGTGCTACTGGAGGGAAGCCTCACTCTAGGAAGTGACTGCTACCATACGTAGGCTATATCAGTGGTTCCCAAACTCAAGGACCCCCAAATTGACACTATAATAGAGCACCGAAGTCTGACGTCACTTTCAGTAGAGGGCGTCTGTCCCCAGGTTCATGTATTTTTTTAGTTGCATTGTAATCCCCATAGGGGGGATTTTAGATCGCTTCATATAAGAACTGTGTTTGAAAAATAAACATGTCACCCCGGCCGCTTCACTCATATGGATATGAAGAATCAACTGACTGAGAGAAAACGCTAATGTTACTGCTGCTGAATTAGTTAGATTTTCGCTAGAAGCAGACTGTATCATATATGAGTGACTGACTGTTGCAAACGATACAGAGACACCTCCCTGACAATAACGCCGAGACAGCTTGTTTATTTTTGGACCACAACGCTTATAGTAGACGATATTAAGATCACCCCATGTTATTCTCCATAGAGAAATTACTTCCGCGAACCAGGGGAATCGAAGGGATGAGCGAGTTACGTCAGGACTTCGGTGCTCTATTAGCCCGCAGAACCCCATCTGAAAAAGATATGCCAGGGATCATTAGAGAATAATTGTATGGCTCTGATTCTCAACCATTTTAATTCCATTTGGTTCCATTCGTACACTATTTACAGACCCATAAGGGTCGATTTGGTTCCCAACTACTTAGCTGGGGACCCTCTGGAACTCCCTCAAGGACCCCACGTTGGGAACCACTGTGTAGGCTATATGCCTACACCAGTTATAGGCAATAAGTTATAGGTAATAACTTGCAATCAGTGCCATGAGACAGATGGCTTTGGAATGCATTATTTCTGCCTCAACAAACAAAAATCACGAGCTTCCTGTCTGACTCTGTCTCAGATACATAATAAGGGATGTTGTGAAGAAGGTGGGAGTGACAGTGGCTGAGTTCACTTCTCTCTGACTTCACCTGAGTGGGATGAACGTTTTGTTGCAGTGCCAGTGCCATATTTCCCTGGCAGCCAACAGTACATCAGATGAGGCCTGCAGCCGGAAGGAAGGCAATCAATCTGGACAATGGAGCACAGTTTTCCCCTTAACCCACAGCTGGGACACATTAAGTTAAATGCTAGGTCAACCATATTTCACCGCAAGTCATCTTGAGTTCAAGGCCATAAGCTTGATACAGTATCATGAACTGATGGTTGGTGAGCCATCTTCACTGCTAATGTTGTGTGTGTGTGTGTGTGTGTGTGTGTGTGTGTGTGTGAGTGTGTGTTTTTCACTGAAGCATAAAGAAGCATTAAGGGTAGACTGGATTATTTGGAGCACTTACCCTGCTGAAGCTCAGATCCCAATACAGTTCTATTCTGGATTGAATGTGGAGCTCAAGATGGGATGCTGTTACAGTACAGTATATATAGGTGCAGAGAGGTGTTCAGCTATCCCAAGACCAAGTGTGTGACATCTGTGATTTTACAGTGCATGCAAACTGTAGGCTGATTCACCTGAGGTCCACCTGCTGAGCTGACAGACTTTTCTTGTGCATTCTTTCAGTTGCTCATTATAGTTTATTCAGGTTCTTGGTTTTCTGAGTGTTAGTTTGAGTTGTGTTTCAGTTAAACGAGTGTATGTTTGAGTAGTTGTGTTATACTTTTGTGTGTTCCTGTTAAGTTTATTTTAGACCCTGCAAGTCAAGTGTGATCCCGCCGGTTTCAGTGTTTTTTCCTGAGTTCAGTTCTGCGTTAGGGTCCAGTCCACCCCGAGTTAACACTTACTCTGGCAAGCACATAAGCAGCTACAGTATGTGCAGTGTTGGGCAGTAGCTAGCTACAAGTAGCGAAGCTACATAGCTTAACTACATTTATCAGTAGCTTGATGGTAGCTTCACTCCTTTTGAACCAAGTAGCGTTTTTTGTAGTGTAGCTATTTTTAGACCCAAGTAGTGACGTAGCTTTCAACAAAAGCTATAAGTTACAAATTTACTGTTAAATAAAGTTTTGTGGGGGAAAAAATCCATGATTGGTTGGTTTAGATAAGAGTCTGACAGTTATGTTGTTAAGCAGCAAGAGGATCCCACGCAGCAGCTGTCCTTTGGCTTTTATCTCTAGCACAACACAGTGAATTAGGCCCCTACTCACCTAATGCTGCCTGCAGGTTCCATGTTTAATTCCAGTGTGTGTAACCTACATTATTGTCTAAGTGAAAGTTTTCATATTGTAAATTTGATCGCTAACGTGGTTTAGCGAAGTAGTATTTTGACAGCTCATTCATCGTAGCTTCATTGTTTACAAGTCAAACGGACTTCTTGTGCAGAAACTGCCCCATCAAAATAAGAACCACTTGTATTGATTAGTCAACACTAGTTTTATTTCTAAGTCTACCTACAGGACATTAACATCTCATTTAAGTGCCTGTCAGCATTCTCTCAATCTGAGTATCCCATCCTCAAATATTCGGTAAAACAGTGCCTCCCCGAGGCACTGTTTTACCTAGTGACCTGGGTCAGCTAGTCTCAGCTGGTGCGCAAATGGCTAGGCTGTGGCAATAATAATAATTTAAAAAAAATAACAAAAAATAACTAAAATCGTTAATTTTTGGAACCATGAACTTTAGTTCAAAATGTTGAATTATGAACTGAATTAGTTCCTTTAAAAAAAATTAACTGTGAACTGAACTATAGTTAATAAAAAAAAGAACTTTCCCAACACTGAACACATGAATCAGCTGGCTCCTGACACCGCAAGGTACATTAATACAAGTAAATGTGAAAAAGTTGACACCAAAAGCCAGACAGAGGGCTTGTTTCCAGTTTGTTTTTTAATAAACAATCAAACTCAGCATTTTTGCCTGCCTATTAGGCTATTTGTTCGGTGGAAACTTGATCATGAAGTTGATAAAAAATATTTAAAAAAAAGTAGTGTCCATGTAGCTAGCTACTTTTGCCATGTAGCTTATAGTGTAGCTTGCTACAATTATCTGGGGATAGCTTCTTTGTAGTTGAGCTATATTTAATAGAGAGTAACTGGTAGTGTAGCTTACTACATTTTCCAAGTAGCTTGCCCAACACTGAGTATGTGCTTATATTTAGCTTGCTGTCGTCCTTTGTTTTGTATTGAAAGCCATCATACTGCTCGGAGGTCTGAAGTCATCCACGTAGAAGCTGATTCCTCTCACTCTAACTCCATCTAAGCACTGCTTTTAGCTCTTCTATTGAGATCTTGCCGTGACAGAGCGGAACGGGTAGCTCAATGATAAAGCAACATCCATGGTTTGGTACATGTTAGCTCAGAACACAAGAATAATTATTTGCTGTCTTGATGTCCACCATGGAGTAAATTGGTTGTGAAACATATTTCCTTTACCATGTGGATGTGCTGCAGCCTGTGCTAATGTTAGACTTGCAGAGGTGCCCAAAAGGTAGGTCACAATCTACCAGTAGATCACAAAGGGTGTGCAGGTAGACCACATGACATGCCCCTAAAAATATATAATTTAAATGATTTTATTTTAAATATCTTTTGGCATGCAACTTGAATTAAGGTGACTTGATTTATTGACATCAAAAGGGCCTTGTCAGCTCAAACCCACAATGCAATACTTTGTTTTCAAGGGTGCATTTGGTCTAATATGTGACGAGTCGACAGTGCCGCAATTCCAAAGCCCCCTCAGGTACATTGTTTAACTATTTTCAGCAATGGGATAATATTGTTTTTGGTGGATAGATCTTGTTGATCATTTTGAAAGTAGCTCTCAAGTCAAAAAAGTGTGGGCCCTCTTCTTGAGGCACTGCTTTCTGTTACCCTGTAACACTGAATAGACAGATGCCAAGACGAATTCTGGTGAAAGTACTGTATATCTGCTGGAAAGTACGTATTTAAATACTGAGTGAAAATGGGAATTACAATTTCCAGGTGAATATCCAATCCATGGAGTTTTTAGTGGTGGTGCTTCTCTGGACTAAAGGCTATGGGGTCGATTTAGGACTTCTATTTTACTTACTTCTATATTACTAATCTAATTACAGTATTATGATCTGGGGGCGTGTAGTATGTCATATTGCAATTTTGGGCATGTTAAGAAGCGCTTTTGACACCCCGCGGAGTGCGCAAAACGGCCTTGAATTAGTCATGGGTGTGTTTAAGGCGTGTTTGAGACGTACCCAATCAACATGTCCGTACTATTCTCTTTACCAGTCAGCTGATGTCACATACGGAATGCGCACTTTGGGGATCGTGGTATGACATTTCTTCAGGCTGGCACCATAGAAGACATGACATGCCTTTGTCACATTTGGGTTAATTATTCCTATTGCACTGCATGCTGTCACCTTTATGCCTCAAAAGAACAGACCCACCTTTCAGATCGGAATGGAATTGCGAGTAGATAGCAGCAATCCATGCGTAATTTAATTAATTCGATAACGATAGAACCATGTACCATACAGCGAATGAAAGCAAGATTCCTAAGGAATATGGAGATTTTTACATTTAATAAAACGGTTGAGAAATGAGAGAACCATGAGTGTTTATAGGCTAATATCAACGTTTTTTTATGAAAGACCAAACGGGCTGTGAACTTGAAGAGCTCAATCACCATCCCGACACGGAAGAAATATAGCCTAGTGCATGCATGTATATGCACTGTTGCACTTGCACACAGTAGCCTACACACGCTCTTTATTTGCTTCTATTGAAAAACACCAGTAAAATAACGTTTATTATATTTTATTTCATTCAAGTCACGACGAAGGAATGAGTTGAATGTGTGCTGCGTAATGCTGTGGCCCCGATGGTATGGTCTTCGCTGAGTTCGCTCGTAGCATTTTATTGAAGAAGACTTGAATCGGGTGTGATACAGCATATGAAAGCACATTTCCCACGGATTATGGAGATGTTTTTATTTATTTTTAAGGTTGAGAAATGAAAGAATTATGGCCGTTTCTAATCTCAACATTTTTTTTTAAAAGACGCAAAACTGCCATGTCTCATAGAAACAAGTAAATAGGTCTATAAAAATAAGCGCATATAACAGGGGTCTGTAACCTATTTTAAATGAAGTGCCATGTTTTTATTTTCTAAATAGTGAGTCTGCCATATCCAGATTAATTTGAATGACACCACATTAAAATAAAAAAACATATTTTGATTGTCCACAAATATAAAGTTCTTCCTTCTTTTTAAATATGTTCTTGCACATTGTTATAATGATCATTATATATCCCCCTGCAGTCAGAGTTCATAGTTTTAATGAATGAATGTGATGCATTGTGAGCTGGTATAGATCTGCTATTTTCAAAAGTAATCTTTTTATTTAATTTTTGGATTAGCTGTCCTTAGTTGGGCAAATGCATTCATCTGGGGATCCTTGACATGGGAATGTGCTGTGTGAGGATCACTGGTTTAAACAACATTAGGAGAAAAGCCCAAATAACCACTTTAGAAACAAGAAAAACAACCACACAGAAAGCAACTTTACAGAAAAATAAGCAGCTTATAATAAACAGACATGGCAACACTCTACCAGCTTCCCAGAGCCGCTCAAGTGTCAAATCAAACAGTGCTTTTTGCGTTTATGAGGTGGTCAGACCCACGTCTAATCGTTATGCGCTGAGTGTCTTTAGGTCAAGGGGCTTAATAGCAAATTGCAAAAGCGAAAATAATTAACATATGGATACTCCCACAATGCTAAAATATTCAGGACCGCGGTAAGCCATAATGTGTGTGCGTTCAACACGGGTCAGTGCGTTCAACACGGGCCGATATGCCTTTCATAATACGAATGTGCGCAGAGCGAGGCCAATTTATGTATTTCCATTGGTAAAACGCACCTTCAAAATCTACCCATATATCTCACATAGACAAAAGACACAGAAGTGTGATAGTTATTACTTAACAGGACTATTAATAGGGGTTTATTCAGTGTTCAAGCAGTGAAATGTTGGTGGGACATGTTCCGCAAAGTCTGTGCTGACACAACAATACAATAAGATAATACAAAGAATAATAATACTGGATGTAACAAAGTAAAAAAACAATAGACCAGTCCACGAAGTGACTGAATCAGGCTGCACTATCACAAGGAACATTATAAGGTTCATTATGAAATTCAGCCCTTATGTCAAGTCTTATATACAAGTCTTATATACTCTACTCTACAGTTTACCCTATGAAAACTCATTATTGTCTCCACCAGGCCGAAGGCATGGGGGGAGAGTATGTTTTGCACTCCGTCCGTCCGTCCGTGTGTCCGTCCGTGTGTGTGTCCGTGAGCAGCTAATCTCCGGCACCGTTAACCCGGTCGATGCCAAATTTTGCACACACTCCCTGGATGCCAACGATGAACCTCTGCCCCAAAATTTCCAGGAGGCCGACCTTTGTAAAACACATTTTGTCCAAAACTCCCGCTAATCGTTACACAGTATCTCCATAGTCATGTGCTCAAGACGGATGTGTCTGATATTTCATATTCCATCCTAATTGGCTAACATTGGCTTTCAAATTTTGCAGGATTGGCCTGTTTTGAACAAAAAGCCTCAAATCATGAACGCAGCGTGCAATTTGACGTGAAATCCTTCACGCACTTTCCTACTAGGCTGAGGAATATAGCCCACCCATTTCACATTGGCCTGTTATAGCGCCACCAACAGGTGGATTGTGCATGCGTGCGATCAACACGGATCTGCACCATTTCCCATATTCCATCCTGATTGGCAAAGATTGGAACAAACAAACAAAAAACATATATTACTCCTAAACATTCCTATCCTCCTGGTGGAGACCTGTGCCCAGAAGGGCACTTTTTCTAGTTATTATTACAAATATGCAAATATGTAGCTATATGGATATTAAGAGGTCATGGAGAGACTGGAATAAAAGAAAACAAAGGGTGCGGAATCTAACTGTTTTATTTCCCCTGGCTTAGGTAGAGGTGAGTCACCAGCATCGCTCAACTTATGAAAGTATGACATTTCCTGAAATTTAGAGTCTGCCTCCACGAGGATCTCCTAATGGAATTTGTTCACAGCTGGCTGTTATAATTGCAATCCAATCCACAGTGTCATTTTAGAGTGAATTCAATTCAAGTAACCGGATGAGTGGACATGCTGTGCCTGATTCAAAGTCATATGCCTGATCAGTGTCAGTCAACTCAGTGCAGACTTAACCTCTTCACCGTTTTTAATTGTAAGAAAAAGATAAAGGGTCCTGTAATTGACACTGGTTTCCAGTAGGGTGCAATTTGGCATGATGTAAAGATTTGATTTAAAAATGCAGAATCCATTTTTTTCATTGAGTGTCAATATTTCACATCTACCTATCTAGACTAAAGAAAAGAGGACGCACAGCTCGTAGTCACGATGCTAGAAACTTTAATAAACCAACATTTCGGCAAGCAGGTTGCCTTCTTCAGGGTATATCTATAAATGCACCACGTCTCTGTCTGTCTGTCAGTACGTACGTGTGTACGTCTGTAATGCACGTAACTCGAGAACCATTCGCACCACCGACTTCAAATTCGACACACGCATTCCACACCACCACAGGGAGTGCAGTGCCCGGTGTCGAGTCGGTCGAACCCACGGCTGTCCAGACCTGCCACAAAAGGCCTCTGCCCGGGTTCGGGACAGGGCCCCTGCCCAGGCTCCATATATGGAGCTGGCCTGTTCTGACATCACAACGCTCCATATTTGGGCATGCCTGACACAGAACTCCATATAGGAATAAAGGGACACAGAGAGACAGATACAGAAATCTCCATATTGACACGGGTATTGCATAGCCGGGTGGGGGCATGGATCTCCAACTTCCATCGTTACAAGAACTCCATATATGGGCATAGAAGGGACACATACATAATAACTGGGTGGGGCATGCATTTCCAACTTGCATCGTTCCAAGCAGGCCAGTGGCCAATGGGCACCACTCTAGTTGTCACTCTACTCTAATTGTTTTAAAATGTTCTAGTATAACAAAAGCTACATAACTTGGCGGGGGGAAATAATCGCAAAGAATCGTGACATCGAATCGTAACAATCGTTGAATCACAATGAAATTAAGAGTCACAATATAAATCGAATCGGCACCTTAGGTATTGATAATATCGTACCCTGGGCGTAACATTGTTATTTTCAGCAATTATCCCCCCAGAATAAGTGGATAATACATGGGTAGTGTTTGATTCTTCAGCAACATCCCGCCTCCCACTGAGACAACTTCTCCATTGGTTGTATTGCTGTCGGTGAAACTATGAAACACTTAAGTTAATACTAAAAGCAAGCATTTGCAAATGGGTCCGTTTTTACTCTCTCTCTATTTTACTGTGCACATTAAAGATTTAACTAATGTTTGTGAGAGAGCCCCATTGTCTGACACATGAGGCTAATGCAATCACTAGAGAATTTTATGTTACATTATAGCTGGTTACGAACTTACGGCTAAGGGACCAGCGCAGTCTCTGGGAGTGAGAGCTAATCTCATTACACAGAGGCTCCTGCTTTACAGACTGCAAATAAATTGGTCCAAATTAGATCAGGTGCTGATGAAGGTCCTTATCTGACCGAAACATTGACAAATAAAGAAAAGTGTTTGTGATGTTCTTATCTAAGGGGATTTACTCCCAGCACCACAAACATTTTTGGGAGTATGCATGATGTAAATTAAATCATCATGAAGTTCAACAGAGGCCGGGCATTGCCCGGCGGGCAATGGCAACCACCTATAAGTCTTGTGTTACAGTTTTGACCTTCACAGTCAACTGAGGCCAGTTGGAGAAACCAGAAACGTAACAACTTGAACCCTCTGGCATTCCATCAAACATTCGGCAAAATAGGGAAACATTCTGGGAAACATTAGCTATAGATCGTCTATTTTTGGCAAAAACATGTGGTGTAGTAGAGCAGTGGTTTTCAACCCTTTTCACGTCAAGGTAGATCATTTATTCTCCATTTGAGCCACGGACCACCATTTTATGAGTTACCTCTCAGACCCAGAACTAAAGAATATTCTGTTGTCATTGAATAAGATTTTGTCCACAATTCCATGCTGTATTGATGTTGGTATAGGAGAGATAACAGGCAAACGTCGATCAAAATAACACTTCTTCTACATTTTGTAGACTTCTTGTAATGCAAATGTTTAGCAATAATTTAACTCTTGAAAGTGTCAATAATCCCATCAATGGGATTACTCCTGGATATGCTCCTGCATTCTTTCATATAATAGAGCTGGCTTTAGAGGCACTTTTCAATATTCTTTAAACTCTTAATAGCAAGGAGAGTACCTTTGCATGGTCTGTGCTGCTGCCTTGTGTGCTTCATGGAAGCAGAAGGGACCTTTCATATCCAAACAAGTCTACTTCCTAGCCTGAGGGCATGTGACGGATGTGTTGTGTTGGATGGGAATTGGGGGAGGAGGGGCTATTCAATATTACATGACATTCAGAAATAAATTCATGGCTGGGGAAATGTATGGCTTTCAGTTTGAGACTCAAAAGATACATTTGTTGTCTCCTTGGGACCCAAACTTATGAAATGCATTAGGACTATAAAGCTCTGTCTATTGCAACAAAAAACTAAACAAAGAAGAAGAAAATAGCCGATATAAGCGTTGCGATGCAACGTGTGACTTGTGAGCTAATGCGTTTGAGTAGATTTGATATTTTCCACTATTTGGAAAAATGGAGAAAATTTGATTTCTGAAAAAAGAGAAAAGAAAAAAAGAAAATATATATTCACTTTTGGGAAACACAGTTGCATTATGGAATCAGGATTGGGAATTGAATTCCCACTTACTGTAGCACAACTCATGCACATGAAACACTCAGGCCATGTGTTCTCTACCGAAAGAGACACCAGGCCTTATTACACAAGGTGATGAATCACACCCCTCATGAACATGACAGTTAGTCTATTGGAAAGACAGTAAGGCTTAACCTCACATTTATAAAGAATTTATTCAACATTCGCATCATGTGACTGAATAGTTTGAACACTTTATTGCAGCCAACATTACACGCAAGGCCTCAGCTTATTAAAGGATGACTTCACCCATTTTCAACTTTAATTCCTCATATAATTGGTCCTCACTAATGTTCATGATAATGGCACCAAAAAAAGAAATGTCACCATTTTTGGTAATATGGCACTCGGTATGTGTCTCAGAGGAGGGCTGTGGACAGTTCAGAAACCCGCCTACTAGTGACGTCATCGATGGGGAATCCAAGCTAATAGAAACTGCAGGCTTTCTATTCCTGGAAAGTTAGCATGCTATAATGGAGGCCATTGTTCTCACTATATGACAATCTAAATATAAAACTTTTAAATATTGTTTGTCACTGGTAGGCGGGTTTCTGAAGTTTACACAGGTCTCCTATGAGACTCAGACTGAGTACTTGCTATTGTACAAATTGGTTACAGTTGTATTGTTCTCCTTTCTTCTAAGAATTATCTGGTTCTGTTTCAATGTATTTGTTTCTTGTGAAACTTGTGTGTATGTGTGTCTGTCGATCTGTCTGTCCGTTTAGCACGGAATGTGCTCAGCTGATTGGCTGAGCATGGAATGCAATGTATGATGATGTATGATGATATGATTTCACATTGGTTACAGCTTTCCTTTGTCCATCCTGGCTTGTTTCTTGTATGAAAAAACAAACTAAATTATTTCAGGATCAGCCAGATGACGTCTTGTCATTGACGCGTTGTCATTACGGCCTTAAACAAAGTCCATAGACTTGGCTGGCAAACAAATGACATCATAACTGCCCGGCTAAAGTTATTGAAGAAATAGCTTAAAATTGGCATCCATTTTGTTATGCAAATTAGAAGGGTTAATCAAAACGAAATAATGTCGCTTATCGTTTTTCAGATTCAGAACCCTTGAATTAAGCCTGGTTTCCCACTTTTACCCCAAAATGTCTCTAACATATTCACATTTTTCTGAAGTCCCACTGGTCTAAGAAGGGAGACATGCCAAAGAACATTCAAACTAGGGTCCTCACATCTCACAAGGAGCATTGTGGTCTGTGCACTAACTGGCTGAGCCACCATGCAGGCACCCTCCATTTACTGTTTTTTTTCCCTTTTTTTTATAATGGATGAAACTGGAAGTATGTCGGCATTTATTAGACTATTCAATGTTCTTTGGTAAACAAAACCAAGAGTCAGACATCGAGGTGCCACTTAAAGGCTCTTTTCTCCTCCTCTAATGCGACATGTCTGAAATACCACGTTAATGCTGCTGGCCTTGCATTCCAACTTGGCACTGTTATAATAACCCTTTGTTTGACTGCACTACAACAGTGCGTTTGGAGTTAATATATTAGCACACAAACAAGTAATTTAATATTTTTGGCTTAAGATCCTGTCACTGCCTTATACCACCGGTCCACCACACACACACACACACACACACACACACACACACACACACACACACACATAGATTGCATTCAGACGTGCCTTACTGCTTCCTTAAAAGGAGAGTCAGAGGTGGAACTTTGAACATTTTAGCCATGATGCAGTGCAGTACAGAATTGGTTCTTTTTTGGTTTGTTTTTGATACAGCAAGCCAATTACAAAAAACTAAAGAAAAATAAATACAAGAAAAACATATCCACGTTTTGATTTCAATTTGGTCAAGCAGATTGCCTCAAATTGCCTTCAACCGGTATAAATTAATGGTAATTAACATTCAGGATCCATAATTATGATTTACAAATTACAATATATATATATATATATATATATATATATATAGTCAATATTTTAGTATAATTATTGATTACTTTCTATCAAACAAAATTCTAACCAATAAAGTCAATCTTCCACACAGAGCTAACCTAATATCATAACCTACAGTATATTTAAACTCGGAGTACAATTGAGGGGCATGGCCAGACCCTCATGTAGCCGAGATACAGAACGCAAGCTAAATAGTTCACTAAAATATGTTTCTCAAAATATTTGAGTAGTGACAATGCAGTAAGTTGATTGCAGAATTGTGACTTTGACCACTTTGTGGTCTGAGGTGACCTCCAGACAAGTCATGGCAAGAATGTTCAAAGCCAGATGACATGTCTGGAGGTTGCAATTAAAGCTCCATGCTGTTCAACCCATGCAGCCTCATGCAGTAAGATGTACAACTCCTGTTTCACTATAGGGACATTCCGGTATACATCATCACAGTGCAGTTTGCAAAATACCATTTCAGCTATATCTCTATGAGCTATCATTAGTGGTGTTGAAAATGAAAATAAAAATGTGGGAAATCAGAGTGTCAGAATTGGGGAAGGAATACTGTATACATATTATACTCACATAGCCTAAAAAACTGAAAAGCAACATGTTAAAAGTTAAATAAATTGCAATAATTAAGAAACTACAGTGTCACAAGTGTCATTGTTTTGTTTGTTTTTGTCCAATATGTGGCACTAGACAAAAAGGC